>NC_056740.1:279662677-279910177 GCF_019279795.1 Protopterus annectens
CCCACTTTGACATGTATCTCTCCAGCCCCATGCAACAACTGGAATACCTTCAGCGATACCTTAGTAAAAGGATACAAGTCCTAAACAATATGTCTTGCATGGACCACGTCAAAGATTTATTACTATACTCAGTATCCTAAAGAGTGCTTAGAGGTGATGTGTTTGGCATACGAGGCATCCTCCAACCTAATACAGATGGACCTACTGAACATCAGCAAGTCAAATGTCATAAGAAATACTCAGTCTGGGTATCTAAACTGAATGTTGTGGAGATATGGATATATATCACAGAGACTACCTATGTTCCAGAGCAGACTATCCATAAAAATAAAACAACACTCATCCACCCATATTCAAATGCAACTTGTATCTAAGGATAGATAATAGAAAATGTAGCCCAGGATTGCCCCTTATGCCACTAATGGATAGAGGCATTTCCTAAATGCTGCATCCCTTACATGAGTCTCCTCAAATTATCTGTGGTATGATCAGTTATTCTCACTAGGGCTAATAAACAATTATCAGCCATGGGGTAAGTAAGACCAATCAGAAAATGTTAATTCTAGCACCAAAAGGGAATTGGATAAGCTTGAAATGTCCTCCAAGTGAACCTATGTTGTGGTAGTAGATAGTTATAAAAAAATTGCCCTTTTTAGATCACTAAGCATCCCACTCACCCCCCCCCTCCCCAGTCTTCGACAGCGTCCAGTGCCTATGAACTCAGGAGCTTAATAAAATCCACAAAAGAGAAGTCTGAGGCTAAAATAGCTACCCAAGCCAAAGACAATCACAAGTAATTTTTACAAGGTTAAATATCTGCATTTTGTAATCTTTATTTTTAAAACATCATCTTCAGACTTACTACAGATAATGATATTTTTATCCAAGATTGAAGGGATTGTATAGTAGAACCATTATAATAATAAAAAAAAGTTGTTTGAAATTACCGCTAGTTGGGAAAGTATCTGTATTAAGTCAATATTTATTTTCAGTAGGGCAGAATGTTTTTGGAAGACTGCCCTTTCCCAGATAAAGTTGACAAATTCCCCCAGATCCTTTTAAAGTAGGCTTTTACAGCTAACTGAGTGTAAGCAAATATGACACATACTGATGAAATGACTTAAAGGTTCTGCCGTTCTGTATAATTTATGACATGTTATGTATGATTGTATGTAAACATTTTTTGTTGGTCCAAAATACGAAAAAACAAACCAGCAACAACCAGGTGTCTTTGCCAAATATCCAAGGAACAAATATTCAGAAAGTAACTAAGCAAAGACAAGGCTCCAGCTTCTTTGAAAGACAGACTGCTTTAATAATAATGAACACACACAAGCGCTTTCACCATTAGGCTTTTTCAGGTGTATGAATTACCTAAGTCAACACACCCATTTTATACCTAAATACATTTGGCTTAATTAGTTCTTAAAGCCATATTACTTTACATTCATTCCCTTCTAAAACATCACATAATAATATAAAAAATATACATCTACATATTTATATTAAAAAATATTAAATGCATATATATAATAAATATATTAAAATATATACTAAAACGTATATAACTAACATCTAAAGGACATACAGTAAAATACACATTATCTATGTAAAGGTCTATTCTTTAAAACTGGTCTCAGTGGAATAATATCATTAAGGCCATGTCCTGCACTGGCCCTGAGCCTTACTATCCATTCTACTTCCATGGTCTCTGTTTTGTTTCTAATATCTCCCTTTCTCTTATTAACATCAGTAATCCCCAATACTCTAAATTTAAAATTATGTTGGGTATTAGTCTCTTTTACATGCTTTGCCAAGACATTGAAGTTACTTCCCTTTCTAATGTGGTATATATGCACTTTTATTCTATCTTTAAGAGACCTATCGGGTTTACCTACATAGAATTTATTGCATATTTGGCAATTAGCCAGATACACTGCATGCTTCATATTACAATCGGCACTAGCTTTTAGGTAGAATACTTTACCCATATCTGGATGTTTGAATTCTTTCTCTGTTGTTATATAACTACACCAAGTACATTGCTTGCATGGTACACTTCCTATTGTTAATTGTGGAGCTTTGTAAAGAAGTACAGTGAAGAAGCCAAATGTAAATGGCATAATTTACCAGTAAATGAGTATAAAGCCTTGGTAGACTTACAGCATAACTCTTATATTGTAATCAGACCAGTAGATAAAGGGGGACAGATAGTGCTGTTAGATAAAGATGTGTATGAAATTAAAATGACTGAAATGTTAAAGGACATACAATTTTATGAATGTATTAATAGTACACAGATAGAGCAAATGATTTATAAAGTTAATAATAAGGTAAAGGCACTACAAACTTTAGGTTTCATGGATGAGAGTCTCTTTAAATATTTTGAGACATCTAATCCCACTATTCCTATAATTCAAGGTCAATCCAAGATTCATAAAAATAAGAATAACCCTCCAATGAGACCCATTGTAGTGGGTAGGAATTGGTGCACTGAGCCCATATCCATAAACTTAGAAAAGAAATTAAATCCCCTTCTTAAGATATCTATAACTATCTTAAAAACACAGAACATTTTATTAAGGTCCTATACTCCTTGTATATGCAAGATAAACAGGAGGTAGGGAAGTGTTTATTAGTTACACTAGATGTAGTATCATTATTTACTGTCATTCCCAATGACGTAGGAATTAAATATGTTACTAAAATGATGACTGAAGCAGGTAAATATGTTAACAATGAAATTGAATTAATTCAAGCTCTACTATATTTGGTCTTAGAAAATAATATTTTTATGTTTGGTGAAAATACCTATTGGCAAAAGAATGGAGTAGCGATGGGTACATCGTGTGCAAATACATACGCAAATATAGTTATGTCTGTATGGGAAAATGAATGCATAATAAGAGATGCATTTAAAGATTATATTTTATTTTTCCTCATATTTGTGGATGACCTCTTTCTTTTATGGAAAGGTACAATAGAACAACTAAAAGAATTTATAATATATTTAAATAAGTCTACACATTTTCTTAAATTTACAGGAGTTTGTTCCCAACAGGAAATAAACTTTTTAGATATTACAATTTTTAAAGAAGATAAAAATAAAATAAGTACCAAAATGTACAGGAAAGAATGCCATGTAAATAAATTGTTGAGTAAGGATAGTTTGCATCCTAAATTTGTTTTTAAGAATGTTACACAAAATCAGTGTTATATATCTTCCAGATTAAATGTCAAAAAGGAAGATTTTGAACATCAGGTCAACGTTACAAGGAATGAACTAAAGGAAAGAGGTTATAATAAATATAGCATTAATAGGAGTGTAAATCAAATAGAAAAATTAAGAGAAAATAAAGCCAAACCAAACTTCTCAGAGTTTTTAGAACACTTAAATGACATGAGTAGCAGTACTAATAAATATGGGGCTAAAGACCTAAGGCCATGTTTTAATTATCCAAGGAATATCAGAGAATACACAAATATTATAAATAAATATTGGAATATTTTAACCTCAGATGAACAAATTAATACATTTCTGAGTCCAATACCACAATTTACATTTAAAAATAATTTATCCCTAAAAAGAAGATTATGTACTAGTAGAGCAATAAAAGCTCCACAGTTAACAATAGGAAGTGTACCATGCAAACAATGTACTTGGTGTAGCTATATAACAACAGAGAAAGAATTCAAACATCCAGATATGGGTAAAGTATTCTACCTAAAAGCTAGTGCCGATTGTAATACGAAGCATGTAGTGTATCTGGCTAATTGCCAAATATGCAATAAATTCTATGTGGGTAAAACGATAGGCCTCTTAAAGATAGAATAAGAGAGCATATATACCACATTAGAAAGGGAAGTAACTTCAATGCCTTGGCAAAGCATGTAAAAGAGACCAATACCCAACATAATTTAAAATTTAGAGTATTGGGGATTACTGATGTTAATAAGAGAAAGGGAGACATTAGAAACAAAAGAGAGACCATGGAAGCAGAATGGATAGTGAGGCTCAGGGTCAATGTAGGACATGGCCTTAATGATATTATTCCACTGAGACCAGTTTTAAAGAATAGACCTTTATGTAGATAATTTATATTTTAGTATTTTACTGTATGTCCTTTAGATGTTTGTTATATACTTTTTAGTATATATTTTAATATATTTATTATATATATGCATTTAGTATTTTTAATATAAATATGTAGATGTATATTTTTATATTATTATGTAATGTTTTAGAAGGGAATGAATATAAAGTAATATGGCTTTAAGAACTAATTAAGCCAAATGTCTTTATGTATAAAATGGGTGTGTTGACTTAGGTAATTCATACACCTGAAGAAGCCTAATGGTGAAAGCGCTTGTGTGTGTTCATTATTATTAAAGCAGTCTGTCTTTCAAAGAAGCTGGAGCCTTGTCTTTGCTTAGTTACATTTTGTATTTTTTGTTGGTGTTCTGCTATACAACACCATACTAATATTTCAGTACTTTTACTATTTGTTACTAGTGTATGTATCTTACTTTGCTTTCAAAGAAGACACATTTTTCCAGGTGTGTTAATGGGTAACAGACTCCTGCTAATACCATGAGTGAGGAAATGATCATTTCAATCACCCATTTGGGGAGGGTACCCAAAGAGCTGTGGCAGATAAGGACTGACTGCTTAGCTCCCAGAGTCAGCCTGCTAACGCAACAGATGTTACTTCATTATTACTGCACTGCTTCTCACAGTCATTAACCTTCTAAAAATGATATTCTTCAAAGGAGAGTATTTCATGCAATTTCAAATGTAATGTCTCCTCTGGAAGGCCACATCAAATTTCCATTAACCTCTGTATAGAACAGGGTTGCCTCATGCCTTCCCTGGACTGAACACCAGATGTAAATCAAAGTGTAACTCTTTCTTATAATACAACAGATAGTCCACAGAGCTAGAACTCAAGAATGAAAGTATAGGTCAGGTGCTATCACAAAAAAAAATTACTGACAGAAACATATTTATGCAGTACCCCACCCCTTAGCTCTCCCTGGCCTTTGTCCCTCAGATTCTGGCAAATATGGATGGAAAATTTCCTACAGTTTCTCCTGCCAGTCTGGTTAATATGGGCATCCTGAGACAGTGTAGCAACTGCCTCATGTACATGGACAACCATCTACTACTACCACCTAGGAACACAATTTGTGAGAGATGCAATTACATTAGGAACCTAAAGTCCAAGTTCTCTCCCCCTCAAGCCAGTATATCTGGCACAGAAAAGGTTATCAACATAATCACTACACCTCAAAAACCACCCACACCTACACAACACACATACCTACATATGCAAAGGTCCTCCACATAAACATACCCAAACAAAGGAGACTTCAGAGGCAAAAACATATGCAATCTCCACAGCCCACCACACCACATACCATGCATAGTCCACACACCTGTGCCTTACAGTCACTAAGGCTTCACAATAAACCCAACATATTAGTCATAGGAGACTCCATTGTGAGACACACAGATGTGCCTCTCACCATGCTGGATAAGGAGAAAGTCATGGTTAGTTAGCTGTCAGGTGCCAGAATCTGCCATATCACATACTCACTCAAGTCACTCAACAACCGGTACTGTTATGACTCTGTCATAGTCCATGTTGGCATGAATGACTTGAGACATACCTCTATGGACTATATGAAGAGAGACATGATTGAGCTCACTGATTATGTGTCCTAGGCAGGTATGACCCTAGCCTTAAGCAACATTCTGCCATCACCCACAATGATGCCTCAATAAAAACAGAAAATGATTTACTTTAACAATTGGCTTAGTTTCTGGTCATTCCAAGGGGATCCAGTACCTGACAGCCTGGGAAGATATGATCGACAGACCATGATGCTTTGCCAGAAATGGCCTGCATCTGTCTCACCTGGGCTTCAGGCTTCTGGCAAAGGCTCTTGCCTCCCCTATAGTGCCTTTTTTTTAGGAAAAGTGATGAGGTTAAAACTACCAACATAAACATTTCAACTAAACACAAATTAAAGGTCATACTGCTAAATGCTAGGAGTTTAAACACGAAACTGCACTCATTGCAAGCATTCCTAACCCTGGAAAATGTTGACATCTGTGCAGTCACAGAAACCTGGTTCAAAGCTGCAGAGAGCACCCCAGCCTTACTTGGTTACTCATCCTATCATACATTCAGACCCCAAACTGTGGGTAGTAAAGCCAAAGGAGGTGGAGTTTCAATATACATTAAAGACATATCCACCTCCAGGCTGGTCACACAGTATGATGCACAGGAGATGCTCCAGGTGCAGTTAACCATTGACAAGACCCCTATTCAAATCATTGCAAGCTACCGGTCCCCAAATCTGACTTAAGATGCCCAATCCACCTATTTGGACCTGTTCAAATCTATCAAGATTCAACCATTTCCCCTGATCCTGGGTGACTTTAACTTCCCAAACATAGATTGGAAGAGGTACTCATGCCAGAACACAAATGCCCAGAGATTCCTTGATTTTGTCAATGCAAATGCATTGGAACAGCTAGTCAGTATCCCCACAAGAGGTGATAATATCCTGGACTTGGTATTAACCAACATGAGTAACCACTGCAGCATCCCTATAGGATCATCATCCCTGATAAGATTCAACCACAAAGCAGTCACGTTCGAAGTCACCATCTTCCCCAACCCCCCTCTAGCTAGGATCAGACATAAACACTTCTCCAAAGCTGATTAGACCCTCCTGAGGGATGGTATAAACAGCTTCACAGCCCCCTCCCCTCTGTAGGAACTGGCACCAATATCCAAAACTACACCAAAGCACTATATGAGCATTTATATAGTTGCATGGAATCAGGAATACCTGACAGGACTAAATCATCCTCCACAAGGAAGAGTAAACCTGTCTTTGGACATCTGCAATAAATAAACTGTATAACAAAAGGAAAAAATTGCTGTCCAAGACCAAGAAGGATCAGGTACCCAGTTGGAAGTAATGTCTCCTTAGCCTGAACAAGAAAATAAGAGCACTAGTGAAATCCTCCAAAGCAAACTTTGAGACCAAATTGGCCACATCTACTACGGGCAATCATAAAGCCTTCTTCACACATGTCCGCAACCTCAAAATTAGCACCCAGATCTGTTCAGAACTGGTAGTCAAGGACACCACATATAGAAATGCAGTAGATACAGCATACTTGCTGGCTGACAGATTCAATGCAAACGTTACCCCTCTGTCCCCCCATCAGTAAATCAGGACATCCCCAGGACCTGCCCCCTTCCCCTTATATCTAGGGGAACAAGTAATCATTGTTCTCTCAAAGGCAAAAAATACAGCCTCCATGGGAACCAATAACATCCCAGGCTACATCCTACTTGAACTCAGGCAGGAACTTGCAGCACCATTAGGCACCCTATTCAACTAATGCCTGAGTACTGGCTTCATCCCAGCTTAGTGGAGGTCAGCCACTATCATCCCTTTACGCAAAAGTGGAGTGTCCACTAATCTGGGAAATTATAGACCCATCAGCCTAACTAGACTGATCTGCAAGGCCATGGAATGGATTATCATGGAGATCATTAACAAGGGCATTAGCAACCTCCAAACACTTGATCCCACACAGTTGGCTTCATCAAGGGGAGGTCATGCCTATTAAATTTGGTTGACTTCTTTGAGATAGTCACCAAAGCCATGGATGAGGGGACGACGGTGCACACCACCTACCTTGACCTAGCCAAAATCTTTGACACTATTCCCCACTTGGGTATAACAGATAAACTCTCTCAACTAGGCATCAATGCATATGTTTTTAAAACACTAATCCATAGGGCACAAAACAAAAATCAAAATGGAACACTGCCACAAATCCACTTATCACCAGGGTATGTCCACAAATCGACTAGATCAATCCATATGTTACCAGATGGGTAACAAACTGGCTCACTGATAGAACCCACATAGTCAAAATAGGGGAAGCCACCTCAAGCAGTAGACCCGTAACAAGTAGCAAGTAGCATACCTCAGGGTTCAGTCTTGGGGCCTCTGTTATTTGGGATATACTTTTCCGAGATGTAAGCCAAAACCAGTAGGCTATGGCTGACCAAGTTTGCAGATGACTGCAAGCTGGGTGCTGTCATCAATTCCCCTAGTGATGTGGACATCCTCCAAGAGGGTCTAATTCAGAAAAATGATTGGTGCCAGAAACATGGCCTCAAGCTGAATACCAAAAAATGCATCATCATCATCCCCTTTGGGGAGAGTGACATCCCCACAAATTATCACATTAATAACAACATCCTAAGCATGCAATCAGTCATGAGGGATTTGGGCACCCAGGTTGATAGCAACTTGACTTTTGACCACTATGTTGCTTCCATTGTACGGAAAGACTTCTACATGGCCCACCTCATAAGTAAGGGTATCTCATCTAGGGACAAGGAGGTCATAATATCCCTGTATTCTTCCCTTATAAGGTCCATTATTGAGTACAATGCCCCTTTTGGCATGTACCTCACAAAGCACATACAGCAGCTGGAGAGACCACAGAGGTTCCTCACCAGGAGAATCCGGGGCCTCAAACATCTACCATATACAGATAGGCTAAAAGCCCTATCCCTTTACTCAGTTTCATACAGACTTCTCAGAGGCGACCTCTGTCTGGCATACAAGGCAATCATGGACCCCACCTTGATGGGACTGCTGCATGTCTGCAAGTCAAGCTCCCCTCAAGTAACCCACATGCTTGGCCTCAACCTGGCCTGTGACATCAACAAGACTTGTTGGCGGGACAGATTTGTGTCCCAGAGACTCCCTCATCTATAGAATAGACTCACTCTCCACATCAAGCAGAGTACCTCTTTATCCCTTTTTAAGGGCAACCTGGAAAAATGGATGGGAAACAGAAAATATACCCCTGGGATTCCACCCGGTCCCTGCTGGACAGGGGCGTTAGGTGCTGATTTTTCTAAACATGGGCTAAACTCTTGGCTGGGCTTATAAAGCCCTCAGGGCCAATAGCCTAATAACCTCCTATGATCCTATGATCCAAATCACTTAACTAGACATTTATTCTGGATTGTCTTTGAAATGAATGTTAGGTAAGGTCAACATCATCCTAGATCACAGCTCATATTTATCAAAATTCAAGGGTTTTGGAACAGTAGTCAGATTCTCTGTCACTCTGCTGAATGAGGTTAATGTTTACACTCCCTTTATAAATACCAGGTCACACTGCACACTGTACAGCAATGACTTACATCCCCCATGTCCATGATCTGCTTCATCATACTAGGCCAAATACCATCTATTGGGAGCCTCCCAGATCATCCATCTATGGTTGAACTGCCACAAAAAACTTCTGGCTTTCAAAACTGAATAAAGGTGGTCTATATATTGTATGAATATCAGTCCCAATCTGCGTATGTTTGATCCACACCACCAAACTCCTTTACTACAAAGGTTTGAATGCATATCCAAGAATGGCTGTAATATCATAGCACTTGTAACATCATGACTCCTTAGAAACTCGAACAACCTTTTCAGTATCACAAACTTAATCCACAGACATAAGACTTTCACAGAGTTTGCAACATTAACAAAGATTTAAACCATACTTGCAGAGACATAAGATTAAAGCAGTGGGCAAATTTACCTTCACATTTAATAACAAGCTCATCTGTATGATCTTTTTAAAACATTGAGTCTCCACCAGCAAATTGTGTCAAGCTAAGAAAGACAGTTTATCTATTTATTTATCCATTGTTGATCAGATTAGTCTTCCTAGAACAGTAGCCTCTTTTCAGGGGAGAGCCAAGGTGGTATTTTTACTATTAGTGGAAATTTGGCCAGGGCATTGGGGAACTTCCTCTACTCTTGGTAGTTGAGGGAAGGATTTGTGTTACACATTCTGAATTCCTGTTTCCTGTCCAGGCATGGAGGTAGCCAGGAGGAACAGGAAGAAAATATGGCTGATCCAGCTTTCGCTGAAAATGAAGTGAAGGTTGATGAAAATGTAGCTGAAATGGCAGAATAGCTACCAGAAGATTTTCTGATGCCGTGGGTGCAAAAAAAAACAATTATATTGAAAGAAAAGGAGATTGCAGCTGTCACAGAGATGGATTCAGAGGAAAACTTTCAGAGGAGATTGTTTGAAGTAGAGACGGTTACCACTGAGCAATGCATAATTACAACCCTCCAATCGGGAGGGTTGTGGGATGATTATTTGAAAGAAATGGTAAACAAAGTGAACCATAAAGTGGAATAGCAATTTCATAGAGTGACATCATGGAGAAAACAGAAGAAGAAAAAGGAAAATAAGAGACTGTGCCAGAAAAAGTTCAAGAGACAAAAACTTATGCTGTGGAAGAAGGAACAAAGAAGAAATAAAAGAAACAAGAAGTATACAGTATGTGTGAGCCGTAAAAACAAAGAAAGTTTGGACAGGTTTAAGGTTTGGGACTCTGTCATAGCACCTCTGGGTGAAAAAGCAAAAGAGGTAAGAGCATTCATTTTAAGTAATAAGGAGACTTTTTGTGACTTGATATTTGAGACTGGGCAGCCCATGGAAAATTTTCTGGGTGCATATGAACAAAAGAAAAATATTTATCTATGGTCAGAATATGTTGTGCAAGGTTTTTACAGACAAACAAAAAAAAGAATAATGATCCAGTTTATAAATGAAGTTGAAGCAAAAAAACTAAAAGAACGTTTGTTAACTATATTTAAAGAAGTAATGGACACTACAAAAGTATATGATGAAAGAGGACTATGGACTGGGGGATGGAAATGTGGAGTAATACTGAAAATGGAAATGATAATATTATGCACGTACCTAGTATTATTAATGTTCATGGTAATAGGGGTTTTGTGAAATACAGGGGTCAACCAAAAACTTATTTTTGTGGAAAAAAAATATCATTTAATCAATGAATGTGATAAAAAATATGTTATTTATGTGGTAAAACAGGGCACAATGCAAAAAAAATGTAATTTAAAGTGCAAAAAATTTGGCAATACTGGTCATTCATGACTAGAATGTGAAATGAATATGCAAGAAAATGAAAATGAAGTTATACAGGATAAAGAGATAGTATAATGTGTTATACAAGAAGATGTACAAAAAGATGTAACTGATGCAGAGGTTATACATGAAGTTAAAGAAAATAACAAGGAATAAGAAACATTGGAAACAAGTGAGGAAGAAGCGGATTGGTGCACAGTAAGAAATAAAAATAATTCAATAAGGAAAAGAGTTAAAGAAAGGAAAAGAAAATTCAAAAGCATACTGCTTAGAGAAAATAAGAAAGGAAAGGGATAAATATTTTATTATACTAACTGTTCTTAAAAGCTGAAAATAGCTTTAAATGTGGACAGTATGAAAAATCTTAAAAGGAGAATAGGTATATTACAATGGTGTGCTGCAGTTGATGCATATATTATTGTTTTAGAAGATATCAACTTATTAACAGAGAAAGAAAGAACACAAACTGAGAAATGTTGGAGTGGTGTGTTAGTTTGGAACATGGAGCAACCTTTTTAGTATCACAACTTTAATCCACAGGGCATATGTATATTATGTCAAGAAAGCATTAAAATATTAGATGTAAATGTAGTGGAACTAGGCCAAACTATGGTAATAGATGTGACATGGAAAAAATATGTGTATAGAATTATAGCTTTATATGCATATGTAACAAAAAAGAGAGAAAGAAATGATGTTTAAAATATTCGTGAATATGTTTGTGTAAATATGGACATTATAGTGGTGGGTGATTTTAATTGTAATTTAAGGAGAAATAAGAGCAATTGTGATGGTAAAATGGCTAAAGAAATTATGAGAAGTGGAAAGTTAAGTGTATGGGAGAATAACCACTGGACCTATAAAATGAAGGAAATTATGACATAAATTGATTATTTTTTAATATCTGATAGTTTAAAAGTTATAAAAAAAGCAATTAAGTATGCTGGAGTTTCAGATCATGAGGCAATATGGGTTAAAGTACAGGAACATGAAGAATATATAAGAATAGGAAAAGGAATAAAGAGAATTGATGAAAATGAAGTATATTGAGAAGAGAAAAAAGAACTTATGGAATTATGGAAAAATCATATGACTGCGAGGGAGTTTTATGAAAACTGGACTGTTTGGTGGCTTAATTTTAAAGAAAAATATAAAAAAAGTATTTTTAGACTGTATAAGGAAGAAAAGAAGAAAAGAAAAAGAGAGATATAAGATATTAAGTCAAGAAACATTTAGAGACTTATTAGAGAAAAAAATTCATTTTATGAAAAAGAAAGAGAAATATATAAAATGAATCAAATTAAAATTAACAACTTGTTATATAAGCAAAAATATTGTTTGCAAGGAAAGAAAGAAGAAGTAGCACCAATTTTGAGTAAAATAATAAAGGTAGGAAAAATAATAAGAGAATTAAAAAATAAGGAAGGTAAGCAGATAAGACAGCAAGGAATATATGAAATAATTAAAGAATATGCATTGGTATTATTTGTTAAGAGAGAAGAAAACATAGAACAAATTCATAAAGGTGAAAAAATAAATAAGGAAGATAAAGAGTATTTAGAACAAAAGATAACCATGAAGGAATTGAATGAGATTCTAAAAGATATTAACAGGACTGGACAGAATTGTATATGGTATGTATAAATAAATGAAAGAGTGGCAAAAATCTTTTTAATAGAATTTATGAATGAATGGTTAAAAACTGGAATTAAAGAGAAAAGGATATGTACAGGAGTTATAAAATTTATATTTACAAAAGGAAATAAAGAGATAAAAATTGGAGACATATAACATTGAATAATGCCGATTATAACATTTTTATGAGAATAATAACAAAAAGGTTACAGAAAAAAATGGATAGAATATATGACCAAAATGTATTTGGAAGAAAAGGAAAAGTAAGTTAAGAGTTATGGATAATAAGAGAAATAATTGATGATATCATAAATAAAAATGTAGAAGTGAAGGTTATGATAGGGGATATAAGTAAAGTTTATGATAATATTCAGTATAAATCATTATGGGGGATTTATCACACATATAATTCAAGCAAAAAAATTACAAGTAAAAAAATCAGTTTATGAAAGGAACTATGTGAAACTAAATGTAAATGGCTGGACTGGAGAAGAAATAAAAATATAATGTGGAATAAAGCAGGGCTGCCCAGCTAGTAGTGTAATTTTCTCATTAGTTATGAATGTAATAGTGAAGGAAATTAATAAAATGTCAAGTAGTGGTGGATACAAAATGAAGGAAGTACAATTGCCAATAATGTATAATTATGCAGATGATATTGTAGTAATTGTTAAAAATAAAGTATGAATGGAAGAAGTAACTGAAACATTAAGTATAAATTAAAAAAAAATTGGTTTAAGTATAACTTATGAGAAAAGTAAAGGATTTGGTTTTAAAGGTATGATAGGAGGTGTTGAGTTCAATGAAAAATATATAAATATATTAGGAATAAGATATGGAAGGAATGAATACAGACAACAACAATGGGATAATGTACTCAAAGATTAAAAGATATGACTATTTTTTGGAAATCATATAGATTTTCATATAGAAAAAAGCCCACTTGTTGAACATCATGGTAATGGGAAAATTGCTTATGTTGCTAACATCTATATGATTCCTACTAAGTATGAAAAGGAATTAATGACAATTATATTCGGGTCTCTAGACTGAATCCAGTCAAAAGGGGGATTCTGTATATGAAAGAAGAGCAAGGAGGTTTGAGCTTAATAAACCCAATAGTACATGCAACATCTCTAATTTTATAAAAGGTATTACAATAAATCATGAAGGAAAATAAAAAAACTTGATAGATATGATACTATATTATAAATTCAAAGAAGTGAGGGAAGGAATGGAAGTTATAAAACAAAGTAAAAGCATTGTGAATGAAAAAAATGAAAGAGTACCAATATAAAATTGTGTTATGGAAAATAAAAAAAATGTATGTGAGAAAAATAGAAAGGAATGGTACTTAAGTATTATGAAATCATTTTATTATATTGATCCATGGAAATATTTAGAAATTGATAAGAAAAAAGCCATAATGATGAGATATAAACTATAAAAAGATTAATGAATGCAATGATTTTTTATGGAGATTGTCTATTAGAAAATTGCCAGTTAAGGCAAATATGCCATACAAAAAATCAAGATAGAATATGTAATAAATGTGGAGAGTTTGAGACTACTGTGCATGTGTTTTTGAAATGTGAAAGGGTTAATAATTTGTGAAAAGAAATATGTAAAGATAATAGGGTGAAAAGTCTGTTAAAAGTTGAACAAATAAATATGGACATAATAGAATTTGGTTATTATGGTGCACGTAAACAGGAAGAAGTGAAGAAAATGGACAGAGTAATATTTTATGCTTCACGGACTATATGGAACAAGAGACTAAATGAAATTAAATACAATGGAAAATGGACTTTGAAAAAAATTGGAAAAAAATAATGTTTTGGTTGTGGATAAAAGAGTGGAGGGGAAATGCTTAAATTGAAGTTTTTAATGTATGGAGATTTGTAAACAGGTGTAAATAATGTAAATATGTAAATAATATGTAATTATATATAGCAATAAAAAAACCCTACTCTTCACTGTTGAGAGTGGGAACCATTGTGGAGGAGCACTTCCTGTTTCCATTCTAGGCACAGTGGCAGCCCTGAAAGACAGGGAGGCATATGGAGAAAGAAGGAGATGATGGAGTAGTGAAAGAAATGAAGGAGAAAGCAAATATTGAGACTGGAGAATGTGTGCAGGATTTAGAGGAAATGTTTCAAAGAAACCTTTTTGATGGAGATGACTCAGCAAATGATGGATGCATAATTATAACCCTCCAGTCAGGAATTACATCTCTAGATCTGAACAGAATCCCTTTGTTTATAAGTTGTGCAGTACAGAAGGGCTACACCTTAGTCAAAAGTTTGGTCACTGTCCAGTTAAGTTCCCAAATCCCACACAACTTGGCCAACTCTTAGGGATGTATTGTTAATTTAGTATTTCACCAGGGCATATGACTTCTTAAAGGATATAATAACGCATTTTTGGCATTTAGCTTCAGTCCATGATTTTGGTGCCAGCTATTTATTTGTGAAAAACCTTCCTGCATGATGAATAAGTCATTTGGAGATTCAGTGATTGCTCCTAGTTTGCAGTCATCTGCAAACTTAGTCAGCCAGAGCCCTTTCAAAGTCACAGTAAAAGTAAAATTTATTGTCAATTCAATTTACACAAGTATGAAGAGAGTGAAATTATGTTTCTTCGAGCTCAATGTGCATACAAAACCTAGACTACATTTAACATGACAATAATACACAAAATTCTATAGACACTGATGACAAACACAACAATAATAAATACTTTCATTATTGCACTGATTTAACAGATTGTCACTCATTACTAGGTTACTGTCACTCGTCTGGTCAGGAAAAAACAAACGAGTATTCATGGGTTCAGTTCAAGCATCTTTATTACACACAAACGCATCAGAAATTTGGCTTTGTAACTTAAACTTAAATAAACTTATAAACAGACTGACTACCACACTCATACATGTTAACATTATGGCTGTTCTCTCAAAATGGCACTGTTGCTTGCACATGCTCACTATTTATATGCATGTGCTACATCTGGAAATGCTTCTTAAAGGTATATACACATGCTCTGATCTACATCCTCCCTCTTTGAGAAATGATTCATATACAAAATGATAGTATTCAATGACATGCAATTTACAGAAATTATCTTTTGACATGCAGTTACCATCATCATCTTCTTTCGGCTTTTCACGATATGGATCGCCACAGTGGATCATCTGTTTCCATTTCTTCCTGTCCTCTGCATCTTGCTCTGTCACACCAGCCACCTGCATGTCCTCTCTCACCACATCCATAAACCTTATCTTAGGCCTACCTCTTTTCCTGTTACCTGGTAGCTTCATCCTTAGCATCTTTTTCCCAATATACTCAGCATCTCTCCTCAGCACATGTCCAAACCAATGTAATATTGCCTCTCTGGCTTTGTCTCCAAACCTTCCAACCTGGGCTGACCCTCTAATATACTTATTCCTAATCCTGTCCACCCTCGTCACACCCAGTGCAAATCTTTACATCTTTAACTCTGCCACATCGAGCTCAAACTCCTGCCTTTTTGTCAATGCCACTGTCTCCAACCCATATAACATAGCTGTTCTCACTACCCTCTTGTAGACCTTCCCTTTCACTCTTACTGGAACTCGTCTGTCACAAATCACTCCTGACACTCTTCTCCATCCACTCCATCCTGCCTGTACTCTCTTCTTCACCTCTCTTCCACACTCACCATTACTGTGAACTATTGATCCCAAGTATTTAAACTCATCCACCTTTGCCACCTCTACTCCTTGCATCCTCACCATTTCTTTATCCTCCCTCTCATTCACACAGATATATTCTGCCTTAGTCCTGCTGACCTTCATTCCTCTTCTGTCTAGAGCATATCTCCATCTCTCCAGGGTTGTCTCCACCTGTTTCCTACTCTCACTACAGATCACAATGTCATCTGCAAACATCATAGTCCACGGGGACTCCTGTCTGATCTCGTCTGTCAACCTGTCCATCACCATTGCAAATAAGAAAGGGTTCAGAGCTGATCCTTCATGTAATCCACCTTAAATGCATCTGTCACTCCCATCGCAGACCTCACCGCTGTCACACTACCCTTGTACATATCCTGTACCACTCTTACATACTTCTCTGACACTCCTGACTTCCTCATACAATACCACAACTCCTCTCTAGGCACCCTGTCATATGCTTTCTCTAAGTCTACAAAAACATAATGCAACTCCTTCTGACCTTCTCTGTACTTTTCCATCAACACTTTCAGAACAAACATCTCATCTGTAGTGCTCTTTCCTGGGATGAAACCATACTGCTGATCACTAATCATCACGTCCCATCTTAACCTAGCTTCCACTACTCTTTCCCATAACTTCATGCTGTGACTAATCAATTCAATCCCTCTGTAGTTACTACAGCTCTTCACATCACCCTTATTCTTAAAAATCGGTACCAAAACACTTCTTCTCCATTCCTCAGGCATCCTCTCACTTTCCAAGATTTCTTTAAACAATCTGGTTAAAAACTCCACTGTCATTTCACCTAAACACCTCTATGCTTCCACAGGTATGTCATCTGGACAAACAGCCTTTCCATTCTTCATCCTCTTCATAGCTATCCTTACTTCCTCCTTGCTAATCCATTGTACTTCATGATTCACTATCCCCACATCATCCAACCTTCTCTCCCTCTCATTCTCTTCATTCATCAACCCCTCAAAGTACTCTTTCCATCTGCTCAACACACTCTCCTCGCTTGTGAGTATGTTTCCCTCATTATCCTTTATCACCTTTGCCTGCTGCACATCTTTCCTAACCCGGTCCCTCTGTCTAGCCAATCGGTACATGTCTTTTTCTCCCTCCTTAGTGTCCAGCCTTTCATACAACTCTTCATATGCCTTATCCTTAGCCTTCGCCACCTCCCTCATTGCCATGCACCTCATCTATTTATACTCCTGTCTACTTTCTTCATCTCTCTGACAATCCCACTTCTTCTTTGCCAACCTCTTTCTCTGTATTCTCTCCTGTACTTCCTCATTCCACCACCATGTCTCCTTGTCATCCTTCCTCTGTTCAGATATCATACCAAGCACCTTTCTAGCCGTCTCCCTTACTAGCTCTGCTGTAGTTATCCAGCTATTTGGTAACTCTTCACTGCCAACCAGTGCCTGTTTTATCTCATCCCTGAACTCCTCCTCACAATTACCCTTTTTCAATTGCCACCATTTGATCCTTGGTGCTGCCCTCACACTCCTCCTCCTCTTCTTGATCACCAACGTCATCCTACAAACCACCATCCTATGCTGCCTAACTACACTTTCCCCGGTCACCACTTTACAGTCTCCAATCTCCTTCAAACTGGCCCTCCTACATAAGATTTAATCAACCTGTGTGCATCTTCCTCCACTCTTGTATGTCACCCTATGCTCCTCCCTCTTGTTAAAATACATATTCACCACAGCCATGTCCATCCTTTTCACAAAAATCCACTACCATCTGACCTTCTGCATTCCTTTGTTAACACCATACCTACCCATCACTTCCTCACCCCCTCTGTTCCCTTCACCAACATGCCCATTGAAATCTGCTCCAATCACCACTCTCTCACCCTTGGGTACAGTCATCACCACTTCATCCAACTCACTCCAAAATTTTTCTTTCTCATCCATCGCACACCCAACTTGTGGAGCATATGCACTAACGACATTCATCATTACATCATCAATTTCCAGCTTCATAAACATCACTCTATCTGACACTCTTTTCACCTCCAAAACACTCTTAGCATACTGTTCCTTCAGGATAACTCCTCCGCCATTTCTCCTCCCATACACACCATGATAAAACAATTTGAACCCACCACCAATACATCTAGCCTTACTCCCCTTCCATCTAGTCTCTTGCACACACAATATACCAACCTTCCTTCTGTCCATCATATCAGCTAGCTCTCTCCCTGTACCAGTCATACTGCCAACATTCAAAATTCCGACCCTCCCTACCACAGTCCTAGCCTTTCTCCTCTCTTCCTGCCTTCGGCCATGCCTTCTGCCTCTTATCCTCCTTCGGCCAACAGTAGCCCAATTTCCGCCAGCACCCTGTTGGCTAACAGTACATGGAATTACACAAAATCAGACACATATAAAACAATTATGTATAGGTTGCTGTGTATTTTACACTAGAACTAGAAATATGACCTGACAGTGTAACATAAAAGCCAGAATTGGATCTAGCAATGGGGGCTGTCTTCAAGGAATGTTCAACTTGGGGACAACTGGACATCATCAGGAATGGGAATGGATAATGTGACATGTTCAGTACAAACATTGTCAGGGTTGCTCTGAGATCTAGAGTCTGTATCACAGATACAATGCTGTGATATCATTTCTGACACAGGAAGAAAAGGTCTGTGGTTTCTCCTGTACTCTATACCTTCACATTCACTAAGTAGGATCTTGGCTCAGTATATATACTTCTCACTTGACCAATTCGATCAGAACCTTTCATCATTTGCATCCTCACTGTCTCTCCTTTTAACGGACAACGAAATCTGCTCTTTTTATCATAGCTGGACTTTTGAGAATGCTTTTAAAAAGTTGGGCTTTGACTGCTCTGTTGTTTTTAGCATTAGGCACCAACAAACTAGAACTGATAGGCAAGGTTGTTCTGGTTTGCCTAGACAGAGGTCTCTGAGCAGGTGAGCTAAGTTGGTTGTCACAGGGTATATTTCTGAGACTGAGTAAATTCAAGAAGATATCGGTATTGATTCAAAGATGGCTGCCATTCTGTGAACATTGCATATCTACAGCTCTTCATTTATCCTGAGGAAAAATCAACCCTGAAGTTATACTACGAGTTTTATAACAATAATTTTCGGCTAAAATTAATCTACTACATTCAATTATCGCTTGAGAGGTGCATGGCCTTAGAGAAATTGAAGAATTTAACAGGATTAGAACTGATTGTTTGACTGACTCTGAAGAGAGTGTTAAACAAAGGATTTGTCTGATCAACAAACTTGGTTTACTTACTATTAAACTACAGTAAGTGCTGTTCTGCTTTATAATGTCAAAAGAAGATAAAACCATGGACATAACAACAACAAAAACCAAACTGTCAGAACTTCAATCACCAGAAAAAGATTTAACTTCGAAAAGACAGAAGGTGACAAAACAGCAGGAACTTTTAAAATCTGGAATTAAAAATAAACCGGACCAACTAGCAAATATGGAAGATATTAAAACAGCTTTGTTGCCCATCCAAGAAGCTTTGAAAGAGCTAGCTAATCAGGTACAATCTTTTGGTATTACTTGTACTCAAATTCTTGAGAGAATGGATAGATCTGAAGCAATATCTGAGAATGAAGACAAAATAACAATGCTTGCTAAAAAAAACTGATATTCATGATCTGGATATTCATTCTATGCAAGCTAAAATTGTGGACTTAGAGGCTAGATCCAGGAGAAATAATATAATTATCAGAGGGATACCGGAAATAATCCAATACAATGATTTAATTCCATCCATTATTCAAATATTTACTACGTTGTTCAATGACTCTGACATGGCTAAACAAATAATAATAGAGAGAGCTCATAGAGCTTTGAGAGAATCACATGCTTCAAATATACCAAGACCAGTGTATGTAAAAATACTTAACTATCAAGATGTGAATAAAATAATTCTAACTGTAAAAAAGAATGGAGGTTTTATCATGTGGAACAATAATAAAGTTTCCATGGCTCAGGATTTGCCACTGCAAATAAGACAAGCTAGACAAGCTTTGTCTGCTTACTGTAAGTTTCTCATTGAAAAACAGATTAAATTCCAAATGAAATACCCTAACACTTTAACTTTTACAGTCGATGGTTCCAAATATTCGGTTTCTACAAAAAAAGAAGCAAAATCTACCTTTCTGAGAATTTTTAAGTCTCTGCCTGCTTCAGAATCTTAACATGGCTCTCCGATCCAGTTATCACAACATCTGAGGTTGGATTCCTTTTTTGCTGCAACTTGAGGCTTCATAATCCTTTGTTTGAGTTTTTTTTGTTCTCCAGGCCTCTTGGTCATCAGATAAGGGTTCGTTTTATAGCTCCTGATCGTTTGTGAAGCATTTCTGATGCTTTATGGCTTTCACAAGCTGTTTCTTCCCACGATCAAACAGGAAATGCTTCTGCTGCTCCTGAGGGTTCATTTTTGCTGTGGCGCATCCGGATGTCCGTTTGGTTAATGGTTCCCCCATCGCGAAGCTGAAGGCAGATTTTCCAGGCTTGGAAAATGGAAATCTTTGTGAAAAGAAGAAAATAAAAAGTAAATCAGACTATAATATTAAAAGTTTGAGACTTTTAAAGTAATTAGATTGTTTTCTATGGTTATAATGTATCCTGAACTCGTGCAGGTATGTAAAAATAAAAAAAAATAAAAAAAAAAAAAAAGGGAAAAAATACGAGGTAAATATATATATAAATATTTGATGGTGTTTGTTTTGGTCTGTTGAGATGGTACACACTTTGTATAACATATATCCTTCAAAGTACAATGTTTAGGTAAATGTGAACAGATATAGTTACTGATATGCTAGTGGTAAATACTGATTGTCATGTAAAATGAAACATATATAGTATATAAAGTTAATACAGACCAGAGTATTTTAGTATAATATAAGTTACAATTGGTCTTGTATACTAATATGCCTCTATTAACTGGTGAGGTGGTCTAATGGTGGGGTATCTAGCAGATGCTATTGGGTACAACACTGTTAGACTTCCTTTATTAGGAGGGGATTCAAGGCATTAATATACATAAGTCTGTTAAGTATATATTTTGGTTTATTGATTTTAACATAGGCATGGTTTATATAAAAGTAGTTATTACACTGTGGCTACTGTATGACATGTTGGAGATATTACTTATTTAATACTATATGATATAACCATCTTAGCCATTAAAATAAAGTTCAAGCTCTCTTTTTATTCATTTTATTTACCGATATTAAAGGTCTCAGATAAAGTTGGTCTATATAAACAATGTATGATTTACATACAATGCCCAAGTGGTCAGTTACTCAATTTTTCTGTGGTTTTCTCTTAAGTGACAGTACATTTTGTGAATTATCTATAAGTTAATAATTGTATTATTCAACACTGGTAGTGTCTCATTTTTGAAGATTAATAACCTTTTAGTTATACTCTTTGGAATTATTCTATTGAGACACAACTGTTTATTAACACTAAGTAAACATTTGAGATTATTGGAGAGGGAAATTATTAATTTTAGGTATAATTAGGACTTTTCTACTTGATATTTTTTAACAAATAGATTGATCAAGAGTTGTAGATGTTTAGCAGTGGTTTTTAGGGAATGTTTTGGTTAGACTTTGTAGATTTACTTGTACCAGTTATAGGTTTTTTGCATGTTATAGATATTATATACTTTAAGGTAAAGAATGAATATTTAGAAGAGTCATTTAATCGGGAAATTTTTACTCATGCAAACAACCTATGTATGTCCTGGTCCAGGGGTATAGTGGTTAGGCACTGGTGTGGGACGGGATTTCTAGAATGCTTCAAAACAATACAGATTTTGCAAACATATTTGATTTTATTACAGTTTTTCAAAATTAATGTACACTTTAACAAATTAAGGTTTTTAGTATGTGGATAATAGATTCATGGAACACAAAAGGACTCCAGAACATGAAGAAGAGGACATTATTTCTTCATTTATTTTTGCAGGCTAAGGCTTATTTTATTTTACTTCAAGAAACTCACTTGACCAATGACCAATGGGCAGTTATTAAGGGCAAGAAATGGATTAGAGAGGTAGCAGCCTCAGAAGGGAAAACTAATAGTGCGGGTGTAGCTATAATTATAAAAAATCAGTATCAAGGTAATATTTTAGACTCCAAAATAGACAAAGAGGGAAGATGGTGTTATGTTATTCTGTCATCCACCCCTTTTGATAAACCTGTTTTACTTCTTAATATATACGCACCATGTACTAATCAGCAGCTTTTTATAGCATCACTTTACCCTATTCTGAATCAATATAACAATTGTTATATAATCATAGGAGGTGATTGGAATACGTATCAAGATCCTAAAATGGATAAATCAAGCTCATATAGGTCTTACAATAATCAAGCAGTAATAGCTTTAAGTGAACTTAAAGCTGATTTTAAATTATATGATCCCTTTAAATACGCAAATAATAAATATAACACTAACAACTTTACATTTTACTCAAGTTGTCATAAGATGTAGTCTAGGATAGATTTTTTCTTGATTTCTGAGATATTAATTAATGCTGATCCTTATGTATATATACAAGCTAGATACTTATCGGATCATTCTAAAATAGCATTAAGTTTTAATAAAGACATCAGTAATAGTCTAAGACACAGGGGGTATAATTGGTCTTTAAATCCAAATTTATTAAATAAGGAGGATATCATTCAGGAAATTCAAGCGATTCTTAATCTTCTATTAGTTAATTTCTCTAAACAGCAACATACACCCGATATTGAGTGGGTGACAACCAAAGCACAAGTAAGGGGGATTTTTATTCAAAAAGCTACCTTTTATAAAAAAACACAGGTTAGAGAGATACAAAGATTGGAAACTAAAATTAAGGTATTAGATCAAGATTTAATTAGGGATTATAATAAACAAACTGAAACAGAACTATTAAAATATCAAAAGGAGCTTTTTATGTTACAAAATAGTAGGTTGTCATTTCATGAACATAAATTATTGGTAAAGTATGCTAATCATATTCAAACTCCATCAAAAGCTCTAGCTCGTATTATTAATCAAGTGAAAACACCTTCTCAAATTCCTGAAATACAGTTTAATAATAAAAGATATACAAAATCCGAAGATATTATGAATACCTTTGAATTAATATTTTCTCAAATTTATGGAGATCATCAGGAATTACCTACAAATAAGACTAATAAGGATTTTTTACAAAAAATCATTTTTCTGAAAATAGGTGAAAAATATCAAATAGATTTAATCAAACCAATCTTCTCTGAGGAGATAATAGACACAATTAAAAAGTTGAAATCTCATAAAGCACCAGGACCGGACGGTCTGACTACGGAGTTTTATAAAACCTTTTGTGATAATTTTGGCAAAATACTTTCACATGTATTTAATTATATAATCAATAATAAAGTTAATGATCCTCACTTTCATGCATCTAGAACAATTCTTATACCTAAAGAAAATGCAGACTTTCTAAATCCGGATAATTATAGGCCTATCTCACTTTTAAATATAGATATGAAAATTTTGACCTCTATTTTAGCTAATAGGTTGAGGAAGGGTTTAGATTCAATAATATCTAATGAACAAGCCGGATTTATAAATACCAGACAAACTACCGATAATACTTTAACACTTCATACATTCATTTCTTATGCCAATTATAGGAATTTTAATATGTATGCACTTATAATTGATGCACAAAAAGCTTTTGACAGAGTTAATTTAAAATTTTTGTTTGACATTTTACCATATTTTGATATACCTCAAGATTTTATTTCAACATTACAAAAATTATATGACAACCCTTACACAACTTTATATATTAATAAAATTATTTCCAAAAGAATACAAATCAAAAATGGAACTCGTCAAGGCTGTCCTTTATCTCCTTTTTTATTTAATTTATATTTAGAACCTTTATTCTTACATTTTAAACAAAATACATATTATAATGCACCAATAATCTATGGTACTAAAATATCTATGGCTGCTTTTGCGGATGACCTTAATATTTATTGTATGACACCTATCTCAGATACTAAGAAAATTTTGAAGGCGGTGGAGGAATTTGCAGAGATATCCAACTACAAAATAAATCTTAAAAAAAACAATTTATTTCCTTTAAAAACTCCAAAACCCTTTTCGCTTTTACCATTGGTAGGACATATAAAATCTGAAGAGAAAATAAAATACTTGGGTATTATCTTTTCCACAGATGATAGAGATTTCTATGTTAATAATGTTAAATTAATTTGGGATCATATATTGTCTGATTTAAAAAGATGGAATAATTTAAAGTTACCAACAATGGCAAATGTTTCAATTATTAAAATGAATGTATTCCCCAGAATATTATATATTTTCCGAGCTAGTCAAGTGTTAATTACTAAGAAATTCTTTAAACAGATTCATACGGAATTGGCTAAATTTATATGGGAGCCTAGGAAAACCAGAATATCTTATGATAAATTGATGACTGCGAAGAATAAAGGTGGGTTTGATTTACCTAATTTTGAAGTATATTACTTAATAATAAATTCTAATAGGATTTTAAGAATTGCTAACTTTGACACAGCCAGTGGTAAATGGGTACCAAATTGGTTGGTTCTGAATTATAAGCATGCTGTAAGTTTGGATATTAACCCTAAGGCATTACCCTTTTTAAATAAAGACAATTTTAAATTATATCCTTTAATGGAGCATATTAGATTATACATAACATTGATACAAAACTTTTTTCAGTCATTAAATCTTTTGCAACATATGATGAATTTTCAACCCTTTCACAAGAACCCAAATTTGAAAATCAATAATCAACTGATAAATCTTAAAAAATTCCACTTATAGTTAATTTACCTTTAATTGATATGTACCTTTATCTCTGTTTCTCAATACATGATATTTTAAAGGAGATGAACCTTCCTAAATCTTATTTAATTATACTTAGACAACTAAAGGATCTTTCTATAAGTTTCTTTAGTGATGTTAGAATCAAGGATGAAGATTTAACCATTTGTTCTAATTTATGGCAAACTCTTATACAAGATTCCAAATATATAACCTCTACATATAAATTGGTAAAAGACTTAAAATATCAAAATCAAATACTGTTATCAAAATACTGGAGGGAAAAAATACCATTGATAGAAGATAATAAAATACTAAAAGCAATTAACTTAACTATAAAATCAATATCTCTTCAGAAGTTATTATTTACCCAATTGATGATTCTTAATAATGCTTATTATACTCGTCTTAGCTTGCATAAATTCAATTCTAAAAATTTGCCTAAATGTCCATACTGTAATGATCAAGTGACTGACCTCTTACACATGTTCTGGAGCTGTAAATGCATATATAAACTTTGGAATTCCCTAAAAATTCAATTACAAAAGATGGGTTATCAACACTCTACACTTTCTTGGGAATTTATGATCCTACATATCCCTCCGAATAATTTGGATAAATCCCAAATAATTATACTTATAAATATTTTCTTGTTAATGAAACTTTATATAGCTACAAATTGGTTGAATCCATCCCAAACTTCATGGGATAACTTTAAAGGTTTAGCGATAAAACATATTTTAGCTCACAAATTATTAATTAAGGATCATAGGAAAAACATAAATAATCCGAAAAT
Organism: Protopterus annectens; assembly: GCF_019279795.1. Lineage (NCBI taxonomy): Eukaryota > Metazoa > Chordata > Ceratodontiformes > Protopteridae > Protopterus > Protopterus annectens. The sequence goes on from NC_056740.1 coordinate 279,688,720, forward strand.
ATGGGAGAAAATTTTCAATATTCTGTTGGCTTAATGTTCCAAATCCACTTTAACCCCTGGACATATATGTGTATATTTGTGTTCAGCATTAATTATTTAGTATATCGACAAATGATTTTTTTTTTTCCTGTCAGAAGTTCTTATCTTTTTATATTGACCTTGTTTAATTGATGGAAGCATTCATGTATATAGTGTATATATTTTGTAGTATTGTTTTTTATAAGTTTCATTTGGGTTTTGTTTGTTTTCTTGGTTTTCTGTAATATTGTATGATAACTCAGAAAAAATAATAAAGATTGATTATGGAAAAAAAAAAAAGAAGATATCGGTATTGTTACACGTTGACCTTTCCAATAATTGCTTTGCACTCTGTACTACATGCACATTTCTGAAACAATTGACTGGTAAACTGAGAAATGTTGCTAGAAATAACTTTGTGTGGACTACCATAGACTGAGGAATGATGTTTTATCTTAGTAAGAACAGCACTGGATGTTAGGTTAGGTAGCAAATCAATCTCAAACCAGTTCGAATAGGAGTCTACCAACACTAAGTAATGCTGACTGTTTCACTCAAATATGTCATTTGCTACTGTTGACCAAGGTAGTTTAGGAATTTAACTTACCTGAAGTGGCTCTTTTTACAAATGCAGCTTAGTACTGTTGCACACTGAACAAGAAGAAAGTACTTTATCAATGTGGTTGTCTAGAGAAGACCAGAATACTAGTTCTCTCGCCCTTCTTTTCGTAGAAGCAGAAACTGGGTGGGCACAATGCAAAATCTGAATGTGTTCACGTAAGGAAGTAGGAACAAAACTTTTGAACCTTTGAAAATGATACCATCTTCCATCTGCAACTCATCTCTGTATGGAAAGTAAGGTTGTACTTCTGGTGGTACACAGCATTGCTTTGATGGCCATCCTACATTGATGAAGTGGTAGAGCTTTTGTAAAATTGGATCAGTCTTTGTGTGATCTCTCAGCTCATGTCTCATGGTAGAAAAATTAAGTACTTCCATGACATCAAAGTCAAAATGCTCTGCACCAAGCTGTTCTGTGGTATTTTTGAGTGATCTGGGTAAGGTATCAGGCAGATAAGAAGTTTACCCCTCATATAGACCATTTTGAAATTGTACTTTTGCATCTTGAGCATCATTCTTTGTAGTCTTGCTGGAGTGGAATGCATAGGCTTCTTTAAAATAGTGACTAGAGGTTGATGGTCAGTTTCTATCTGGATTGCTAGGCCATAAATATAATCATGGAACTTTGAACTTGCAAACAGAATTGCCAAAAGTTCCTTCTCAATTTGAGCATACTGCACCTCAGTTTGGATACGAGTTCTAGATGCATAGGCAACAGGTCTGCCCTCTTGAAGAATAACTGCTCCAAGACCGAACTTTGAAGAATCACAGAAAAGAACTACTGGTTTGTGGACATCATAGTATCTTAATGTAGGAGGGTTAGCAATTTGCTGTTTGAGGTTATCAAATGCTCTCTGGTGTTGTTCTAACCATGACCATGCAACATTTTTGTGTTTCAGCTCTCTTAAAGATGCTGATAACTCACTAAAGTCAGGGATAAATTTGCCCAAATAGTTAACCATACCAAGAAAACACTGTAAGGCTTGGACACTGTCTAGACTTGGCATCTCAAGAATGGCTCCTTGCTTAGATACAAACCCACACTGAAGGATTCAATCAACACTGTCATATGTAGCCATAAACAGCTATATCACCAACTGAGTAGACCAGTGTATCACATACATGGCATCTCACTATGTTGAAATGTGTGAAGTGGACTATATCTGAGGTCCAGCGATAAGAACCGTACATCAGGGATGTCTACTAGGCCCTTTAATGTCCATTATTTAAGTGTTGTACATCACAGATGGCATACACATCCTGGGTTATCATTGACTCCAACTGTGATATTAGTATAAATAAGACAGCATCAACACATACTAAATATTGCTGCCACAGCTATAATGACAAGAAAACACAGGGGGAATTTGTTAAGCCATGTACACAAACAAATAACCCAAGTAAACCGTAGACATCACACCCTATAATCATACCAATAGGTATGTGACCCATGCTCTGGGGTACATAATGAGTGAAACGTCCACCAGCATGTGGTTACAATGCTGACTACTCCCTTGAATGTAACACAAGTACTGGGTATGTAAAGGATATCCACATCAGAGTTCATAATACCTTCACAGTTCCCAGACTTCATCACACCAATACCTGGGTGCAATGTGCCTTTCTTCATGTCCCTCCCTACACATCTTCCACTGATGTGCAAGTGAAGTGTACCACCTTTGTCACAGTGAGCTGTCACACAGCTTATTGGCCATAACTAGGTATTCTTTTTATGGAATATACATGACTGTCTGATGCTGTGTAATACCATTCAAGTTGTTATACCAGGTACATGTGTGCCACCTGTTCTGCTGATGCACACACTGCATGCATAGGTGTTTCACAACCTTAATGCCATGTATATCATTTGTGACAGTGTGGACTTTGCCATATATATATATATATATATATATATATATATATATATATATATATATATATATATATATATATATATATATATATATATATATATATATATATATATAGCTCTAGGACTGTTGAATGAAAGTTCAACAGTCCGAATCCACTATCACTGAACACATTTTAATGAAAGTGCTTTCACCGAAAAAGTGCTTTCTCTAAAGTGTGTTAAAAAAAAAAAAAAAATCTTTTACGCAGGGGGGTTAAGCCCCCCTGCACCCCCCACCCCCCTATTTTAATATTCTCACTCTGAGATCGCATTAGAATGGGGAAAAGGGAATTTTCGATTATCCGGACCGTGGTATGACCGGCACAACAGGCATACCTATGCAAAAATGCTGCTTCGGTGAAAAGCATTTTCGTGTAACTATGCCCTTCCATTCGTGATTCGGTAAAAAGTGTGTTCGTGCAAGAGTCCTAGACCCATATATATATATATATATATATATATATATATATATATATATATATATATATATATATATATATATATATATATATATATATATATATGGGCTCACTTCATAATCTCGATATCCTGAAATACCGAATTTCAGAATACCGAGATTAGAATACCGAATGCCCAGAATCGCGAAACACCAGAAGCACGAAATTCAAAATACCGAAGTTCGGAGCGTCTGGTGTTGCGGTATATGAATGGATGTAAATGCAAGTAAATTTGTATGAGTGTGTAGATTATGTGCTGTAGTGTATGTTAGTGTGTGTTTTGGTTGTGATGTGTGTGTGCATGGGGCTGTGAAATGTGTGGGTGTGAATTGCCTTTGTGTGTGTGATTGTGCGGTCTCGGAGTTAGAATATTTAAGTAGGTTAGTTTTGTTTGTGTGTGGGAGGCAGTTGTGTGTATGTGAGTGTGTGTATGTAAGTGTCGGGTTCGGAGCTTCTGGTGTTGCGCTGTTTGAATGGATGTAAGTGCAGGTAAATTTCTATGAGTGTGTAGATTATATGCTGTAGTGTATGTTAGTGTGTGTTTTGGTTGTGATGTGTGTGTGCATGGGGCTGTGAAATGTGTGGGTGTGAATTGCCTTTGTGTGTGTGATTGTGCGGTCTCGGAGTTAGAATATTTAAGTAGGTTAGTTTTGTTTGTGTGTGGGAGGCAGTTGTGTGTATGTGAGTGTGTGTATGTAAGTGTCAGGATTTTGAATTTCGTGATTATGGGCAGTCGGTATTGTGGTGTTTTGGCTTTATGATCTCGATATTCTGAAATTCGGTATTTCAGAATTTCAGGATTATAATGTGAGTCCATATATATATATATATATATATATATGTGTGTGTGTGTGTGTGTGTGTGTGTGTGTGTGTGTGTGTGTGTTGATATATATATATATATATATATATATATATATATATATATGCATACCAGTCAGCTAGCCTGTAAATGCTTATACTGTCACATACAGGTATAGCAGTTTCCCTCCTGCCACCTCCAACAGATGTAAGAATGCTGGAACAGTGTGTATGGTTACCCTCATAAAGTGTGACTGCATTATAATAGTTGTTCGTGTGTGTGTTCAGACTCATCTCTTATCACTCTAAATTTAATATGTTACGTCAGAGGCAGGGGATTACTGGTGGTATTATTCTGATGTTGTCCATGATTGTGGTTGGTTCTTGTAATGCTTTCCATGAGCCTTTACATGTGCCCACCTTGCTGGAGACCTCTGCTGAGAGTACAATCATATTCAGGCATATTAGTTTGCACAGCTTCACAATTTGCCCTACCCCAACTGTATGTCAGATCTCTGAGAGATGTCCTCTGCATTATTCCTATAAGGCCTACAGGAAGAATTTGCTCTAAGAGGTTGGGAGGTATGTTTGAGTTATAAAGACATGAGTTAGGAGCAGTTCTTCCCATGCCTCTGCTGAAAATTGGCTCACTACAAGTCAGACTTTTTCGGTAAATAAATAAAAATAAATAAATAAATAAATAAATAAATACGGATGCTTATCTCACACAGACATCCTCCCCATTGTTATGTTACCTTGTGTGACAATTACATAAAACACATTTTCACTGCACAGTCCTTACTGTACCATATAGATATGTGATTGGTGTTGCTGCTACAACCATCTTCCATTGACATTCCCTCATCTGCTGTACATTAGGTTATTTCACTTCTCCTCTTTCCGTGTGCTCATTCCTACTGTTTATCTGTGTGTCCCTATTCAATACATACACTCCCCCTGAGTGTTAATTTTTCATGTTATTCCATGTCCCGTTACAGATCATTTTACACAGTTTCAGTACAGAATGCCAGGAATGGGATATCACAGTACTCTGCACTGTAGATACATTATCCTGTACTGGGTTTAGACCATATACTTTGCATTCATAACTCTCAACTGTCCAGATATTCCCAGGATGTCCGGATGTGTTCCTTATCAAATTTGTGGCTTTCTGCCATATCACAGGGATGATGTCAGGACTGATGTACTTATAATATACTTATGTAAGTATGATGACACTTCTCAACTGTTCTGATATGCAGAATGTCCAGTTTTGTCTCATATTTTTGATCTTTTCCACGTAACATTTTGGTTTTCTGACAAATTATTGGCATGTCATTGCGGATTGATGTCAGAAAATAATGACCTACATTTGAGCTTCAAACTTCATGCCCTTCAGAAAATTCATGTTACTGTAAAACGTATTGTTCTATCAACTTTCAAGGTTTGTAAAAGCAATATTAGAATCTGCCCCTATTTTTGGTCCTTTGTCTCCAATTATTTATGGCTTTGTCCAGATTTTTGCTCTAAGAGGTTGAGAAGTATGCTTGAGTTTCATTCTACCACATTTGCATGTGACATCTATGTCAAATATGTCCATCTTTCTGGTTATTTGTCCCCGCATTATGTTGGCCTTTGTGCAGATGTGTTGAACTAACAGATTGAGAGCTATCTGTGAAGCCCAGTTGATCATTGTGGCATTCTGTGCAAAAACGTGAATCATACGTGTTCCACTTTCAACAGAATTGCTATCTGCATTCGCTTGCATGGTTTCCTGACCAGCAACACTGTTGTCAGCCATGAAACCTTGCTTAAATGTGGTGCATGATATTAATATGCATTGCGCAGTCATACTTGCTGCCACTCACTGCTCATGACCGTGCACACATGTAAACTCCATGTAGGCTTCGTGTGGATTCTACACAGGGTTTATTGAATCCTAGAGAGTATGTATCTTGGATGTTTAGAACTATGAGAACTTTGAATCTACTATAGGTGCTCTTGGGAAATTAGCTCCTGCCTGATCTGCTTGTTACCGTTTGAAATGGCACGTCCCCAGCATCCTACAAGATCCTACTAGACACATACGTGTCCCTCTCAGAATCCTAACTCTTACCCTAAAAATCCCATCCATTCAGTAACTATAACCCCAAACCTAGCTTCTTAACCTTAACCCTAACCCAAAATTCCCTTTCATTCCCAGACTATAATCCCAAACCTCATTCTATAACCCTAACTGTAACTCTAACCTTAAATGTCCACTTCACCTCTTAAACCTAACCACTAAACTAGCGCTCTCTCTCATTTACTCCTGCTGCACTTAACTTGCTCACACTTGAATACCTGCTTGAGTGACAACACACGTGAGCTTCCTGAAAAATGAATGCTCATCTCTAAGACTGTGGTTTGCTGGACTCAAGCAGAGAAGGTACAAACAAGAACTATACATCACAAACCCTTAGGTAATGTTCACTTTTTTGTATATTTGCATAATGTTGACACCTGTGTTTCATTCAAGAAATGAATGTGGTTAGTATCTTCTGAGGTAAATATTTAAATATAAACACTGGTAACCATAGGTTTCATAGTCAGGAATGCCCTAATATTTAGTAAATTTTAAAATCAGAACAAAACTGTGTTCAGCATTGCTTCTATTCAAAGGTATCACAGAGGCCCTAATGATGACTTGTCAACACTTTCTTTCCTTGCTTTTGCTCCTCCAACTACCAAAACACACATTCCATGGAAAACTAACTGCGCATCTCTATCCTGTCCACTTATATTCACATTGTCAATTAAATGTAAACATGTTGCTCAGATATGGTAAAGATTTTGTTGATTTGTTACTGATATAACACATGATCTGATGTTGTCAATTTTTATTCTGTCCTTAACTGATGGAACTGATGGGTTCAGATCCAAGCCCTCGGATCCGACTTGACTGCTGTAAAAGCTTGTGGCAATTTTGAAATCTCAATATTCTTCTTTACCCACAATGTACCAGTCTCTACTACCTCAGATCTCATTTGCTGCCTTAGGTGAAAGATGTGTTTTTTTGTCTCTCAACCATCTGAATAGGTAAGTGACTTGGTTTCCTCTTTTTTTCTTCATACTATTTTCAATTTTGAAACTTTAAAGGCTTTTCCCTTCTTCTCTGTACTGTTGTACTATAGATACTATTGTTAGTATCTCTGTCTCTCCTTTTCTCTTAATAATATGTTTACATACTCGTACTACCTTTGTAGGTAGCTCTATTCCTTTCCATTTCCTTATTAAAAAAATAATAAATAATAAATAGCCTTTCTGCTTTTTAGATTTAGAAACAAACTTCCACTAACGTTAATATTTAAGAGTAGTTTCCCCTGCCTTTTCTCTCAGTGTTTTGTGCTTTAAATTGTGTAAGTTGTTTCTTGCTGTTTTAATTATGTCTGAAAAAGAAAAAGCCCACCGGTTTTAAAAAATATGAGAAGTGTGGTCAGAAAATCCCATTTTCTGACTCACATGCTCTTTGTGTTTTCTGCCTGGGCCAGCTTCACTGGGAATGGTGCTATCTGCCACACTTTTAACCTGAGAGAATTGGCAGGTAGGAAAAATAAGCTTATTTTGAAAGGGCCGTTACCCTCTTCTTTTGGTGAAGCTATTGCTGGAGTGTCTAAAGAAACCTCCAAAAAGTTGACTCACGCTTCTCTGGGCACTTCTTCTGCCTCTTCAAGGTCCTCAGCGAAGTCACTAAAATGAACTTCTTGCGATCCTAAGGTCTTTTTGGATCCTACAAAGAAGCCAGAACTATCAGATCCATCTCCTACCTTGGATTTGAGATTCAGCCTTCCTTGGATCTAACAGTTTCTTCAGACCCAAAGTCTCTGAAGCTAAGAGATTCATCAGATCCCAAAGGCCTCGGGTTGGAAACTGGATATGTTTCCTCTACCCAGGACAAGGTACTTCTCTTCACTAGATCCAGTACCATCAAGAGTACCTTCTCCTTTCTTGGAAAGACTTAAATCCCTATCTGCTGTATCCTCTCACTCTTTCAGACACTTAACCAAGGAAAATTTGGAGAGGGTAGTGAGAAAAATCCTCTCAGCACAGAGCCAGCCAGCCTTCATTTCATGTCCAACCCCATCAAGTCAGGAGGCCCATACATGTACAACACCACCACTGTCCATTCCTCCTCTAACTCCTTTCAAGGTCATGAAGCATGTGGATCCAAATTGTCCAGATCCATCTGCTTGAGATCCAAGGATCCTCATATACTTGGATCCGAGATTCACTCTGAGCTCTTTGGGCCAGTCGGGTCCGGAGACCTCTCTGAGCCAATATTACTCCATCATATCCGAGGTACTGCAGTTGGCTCGGACGGCTTCAGAGCTGTCTCTGCACCTTGGAGCCTTGGCTATGGTTAGTTCAGTTCTGAATTCTGCCTCAGGTGGACTGTCCTCAAAGCAGGGGAGGATGAGGGATCATGGACTTGTTTTCTCATTTCTGGGTTCCTTTCCCTCTCCAGGACAGTTTGCTTTTAGAACTTTGTAGAGACCTCTGTCTGCCCCTCTGACTCAGATGGTATCTGCTCCTTCAGATCCCATATCTTCTCTCCCAGCTCTGCATCTAAAGTCTCAACTATCCACTCCACAAGGGCATCCAGCACCAAAGCCCCAGGCTTCCCATCAGGGTATCCCCTCCTCTTCTGATACCTCCCCAGAATACCCCACTGAGGAGGTCCCTCAGAAGATGACTTGCAAGAGGCAGCATTCAGATTCCTCTGAATGTATCACAGAAGATACATATTTTTTGAGGAAGGCGAAAGGTCCCCATGGTCTCCTCCTGATGATGTCTCATTCAGAGACATCCTTGACATCCTGAAGCAGAGAAGTGGTTGGAAGCCCAGCAACCCCTCTTCAGAGGAATTTGTACTCCTGGAAGTGTTTGGTACCAGCTCATAGACCTGTTGGGTGACTCCACCCACCAGCAAACTCATTGATTTGGTCTCTCAGTGGGCATGGAAGGATTCTGACACCATTGAGCCCATCTCTAAGAGGCCCGATAAAATTATGACTGCCTCAGAGGACAGACATCTTTGGTCTAAAGGTGTGCCTGTTGATGCCATACTCATGGCGGGAGCCACTAAGAAGGAAGTTGGGGAGGAAAGTTCCTCTGTTCATCCCTCCAACAAGGAGTTATGGGCAATGGACAGATTCAGGAAGTGTGTCTATGCTTCAGCGACCCTTGCTGTGAAGTCACGGAACTATTTTGCACATTTCACAAGAATGCAGTGGGATCTGATTAAGGAACTTTCAGATACCCTTTCAGGAACAGTTTCTGAAGAGGTGAAGGCATCCATCACTTCTCAGTTGTTTGTAGACATTGCTGTTCTGAAGTGAGTTCTTTCAAACTTGTCAATGAGGCTCATTTCCAACACAGCAGAAGAAACCTCAATAGCTGCGGGTTCAGGCGTTGCCATTAGGAGACATGCCTAAATGCACTTGTATGAATTTGTGGAGCCATTCGAGTCTTTGTCAATGCTCCTTTTGACTGCATGTCTCTTTTTGGTCCCAAAGTTAAAGACACTTTGTCCAGGTGTGAGAAGGATGTAAAGAACCTTTCTACCACGGACATATGTTTCTCCACCCCTCAAAGATTGTTTTCAAGGAATCATTGAGGAGTTGGTAAAATGTAGTTCAAAAACTCCCAAGGTGCTTTCCAGGACACATGTGAAGTAGGTTCCCCCAGGGGCAGAGGGGGAGACTCTAAGAGTAGATGCTGCTCTCGTGGCAGAGGTGGGCCACAAAACCAAGGGTCCAGAGATTCCTTATTTGGCAAACCTTTTCAGGGCTTCTGAAAAGAAGTCCAATTGTCCCCCTCTGGAGGCAATCAGGGGTCATTGGTCATTTATCCCTTCACTAGTGAGCCTGGCTAGAGATAACAACAGACATTTGGATGCAGAGGATTGTATCCAGAGGTTATATAATACCATTTTCCCTTCCTCCAACCAACTCAAGAAAATTCCCTGACACCCCCCCGAGTCTGAAGGAACAGGCAGCATCCAAGAGGCCGGGGGGCCAAGTAAAATCCAGAACTTACTCAAGGTTCTTTTTAGTGCCAAAAAAAAAGGGGGACTGGAGACCAGCTTTGTATCTTAGCATCTTAGATAAATCAGGCCAAAAGATCAAGTTCCGGATGGCCATGGTTCAGTCCATCTTTCCATTTTTAGAAAAGGATGATTTGATGTACGTGGTCGGTCTTCAGGACACATATTATCATATAAAGATGAACAGATGATCCAGAAGATTCCTATGCTTCTAGCTGGGAGAAGCTCGAGAGTTCAAAGTTGCCACGAGCGTTTGCAGCAGCCAAGTTGGATCTGAGGGCTCATATCCAAACCCATGAGTTTCATCAGATGAGGAAGAATAAAAATGGACAACACAGATGGAACATTATGTAAGTACATAATTTATTTTTATACTCTGATTAGTAAATACACCTCACAGCAAGAGGTTCTCCGGTTCGATCCTCGGCTGGGGTGCCTTCTGTGTGGAGTCTGCATGTCCTCCCTGTGGTCGCGTGGGTTTCCTCTGGGTGCTCCGGTTTCCTCCCACATCCCAAAGACATGCTGCAGGTGGATTGGACACTCTAAAAATTGGCCCCAGGTGTGAGTGCGTGCATGTGTGTGCCTTCTGTGGAAGGTTGGGTGCTGGGCTGGCAACTCAACACTGTAAAACTCCACTGCCAATCATGAGCGGACAGGTGATCCACTGTGGCAACCCCTAACCGGGAAAAGCTGAAAGAAGAAGATTAGTAAATACAGAGTGTCGATTTCTGTATGTTGCAAAGCAGCTGCATCAGTAACTAATTATTAAGAGATTTATTCAGATCTTAGTAACCTTGTTGCAAAGTATTAACTGTGACAACGATACATACAGTTAAACAACAGGTCATGCTACCTATATTTATTAGTCTAAAATTCTGGATGGCACAACAGATAAATAGTTGTCGCCATCACTTATTCCATACACATTTGTATTTGCTGGCATTCAGTCATTAGTACTTCATTATTTCTTTTATCATGGTATGCTACTCCGTCTGGACTGTAAGTAGTTGAAAGCCTACCATTCCATTGTTGACCATACTGAAGTTTCTCATTTTTTACAACAGTTTCTCTATATTTTGATCAATTGAACATTAAAAAGAAATAAACTAAATACATTTGGTTAGATTGTTATTTATTACATTTATAATAAAGTTCAAGTCACAGTTACCTCATTCTGCCTCTGGTTTGTTGTGCAAACTGAGAAGCATTCTCTCCGGTTTGGAAGTCACAAGACTAAAAAAAGAAAAGAAAATGGTTCCTACTCTTAAATGGGTCTTTTCCTCTACTCTTTAAATAGCCTGTCTATTGCCAACCACATATTTGTGTTCCTATACACCACAGGACAGACTACTTCTGTCCCCACTTAATGCATTTTTTGTGAGGGGATTTAGCCATATCTGCTTTCCACAAATGTGTGCTTGGAGATGGAAACTTGCTCTTTGTTAATGATTGATTAGCTTTGATAAAGAGACTGTAGTAAAGATTTTATCAAAGCTTATCAAATTGTGACAATCTCCTTTATAAGAGCTCTCCTAAACTTTGTAAACAGACCACCATCCTAGCTTTACTCTTTATGGTCTCAGCTACGTATAAAATTCTGGAGGTATACTGAGCCCCATCTCTGTTAATTGTCTCAGTACAGTATGTATAAATATAGCTTATTTATAACCATGCTCATCTAACATTTGATTTTTAGGCTTTGAGCTGTTGTTTTGCATGGAGAGAACAGGACTGTACTATTGCCTGTAGTACATACTCTAGCAGGTTTCATTTTCCTCTCTCTTTTATCAATCCACTTGTCATGCTAATGGTTTAGAGTAATCCTTTGAAATGAACTGAGAAAGTAATTACTCTTTCATGAAGAAGTCAGGCCAAATTGCTGAGTATGGAAGTATGGAGGACAGTGTTTTATGGAATCCAGTAGTTTTTTTTTTTTTTTTTTTTTCTTTGCTGATTCTTGTAAATACTCTCCAGTTGCTCTTGGTCTTTTTTCATCACTGTTAGATGGTTAGTTACTTTTGACTATTAATTGCAAGGCGCAGCAGTTAACCTTTGCTGACTACAATGTGCAGTCATCAACGATACTTACCAAAAAGCTGGACAGGATAATAACAGGTAGCATATTTCCGGCCCTGTCATTATCACATTCTTAAGTCTACGGGATCCAACCATTAAATACCAGTAAAGTATTTCTATAATACTGCAGGAAACACTGATACATCATACTTAATAGACTTGAAAAGATTTCTAATGGGTCCTACCTGTTATCCTGTCAGCATCCTTCATGCATTCCAAGATTTCTGCAATACTTTGTATTATTAGTATTATTATTATTATTATTATTAGCTTCTGATTCATGTTAGCTATTAGATTTGTTATGCTGTTTTTTCTCTCTCTTTAGTGGTGTTTTTGTGTTTCAGTGCAGTTACTGAGCTCATCTTTTCCTCTTTACTAAAGCACACCAAAAAAAATGTTTTTTGCCAAACTGGGATATTCAAGAATTATTTGATTTTTGCTGCCATCATGTGGCATCTGTTTGTAACAGCAAAGATATGTAAACCAGGATTCAAAAGCAGCAGAAACCTCACTTCAAAACAACGTCTACTAACTAAATATTTATTTATTCATACTACATTGTGTTTACCAGGTGGGCCACAACCAGCTTCTTTTCTCAATAGTGGGTCACAATGATAAGATATTACTCTAATTCACCAAAAAAGTTAATAGAACAATGGGTTTTGCATTTACTGAACATTAAGATGCATGAAACTCCAATGCCTGGCATTTCTGACTGACTGTAATCCTCAGTAGTTTAACAGAAATCAAATGTTGTTTCAATGGACAGAATAAAAATGCAGCAAAATCAGAGATGCTGTCAAGTACAACCTGATTCATTTGGAAAGTGTACTGCCTAAATTAAACATACTGAGCAGCAGAAGGCAAGTGTAAAGGAGAGTGCAGTGTAGATACTATGGAAATCATATGCATTCAGCATTTATACGTAGCCAAATGCAGATAGTCTTAAGCATTATGCAAAATTAGATAGTCCATACTCGCACTAGTTCTCCCTGGGTCTACAAGTTCTCATAGTGGTACTTGCACAAATTAACTAAACACATTTTAGTTGTTGTCTAAATTACTAGTATCTTGAATAAGGCAGAACATAACAGCAAACAAGTTCCAGAGAGTCAGGACAAAGGAAAAAGAGAAGAAGGTTTTCTATTGGTATATGATTCTAACAAGAACAAACAATAAAAAAATGGAAGCGTATTTGCTCTTAGGATACAGTTGACCTCCTAGTAAGCTCTTCCAAGCAGGAGGGAAGATTCTGTACTGAGGAATTTATGTTCTGTATCTACTTTTACAAAACTTCTAATGGTCATCAATGCACATTCATGGATCTGGATGTGATTCAATAGGTTCCATTAGTATAACAGTAGTAAAGTTGTTATACTGAGACGTAACTTACTTTTTTGAAGCTACTTCTCTAAATTATGTAAACTCCTTTGTAATAATGTTAGATCCTTATCATCTGCAATCATTTGGAAAGTTTTAAATCACCTGCACATTCCATTGTTAGATCGTCTCTAGGTACTCTATTTATATCACTTATAAATAGAAAGAAGAGAAGCGAGAAATATCCCTGAGACAACCAAGAACTTCCTGACCTTTCTCTCTGTGTGGAACCAGGTTTTATCTGTCAGCCTCCTTTAATTAAGCAAGCATTAATTCAGTCTAAATGTGTTACATTTTAGTTCACGACTGCTCAGTTTGCTTAGCAATATGGTGTGTTTAGAACACAGGTAAATACTAGGCTAACTGTCCTTGTGGGCCATTTTAAGCACAGCCAACTTTCCAAAGGTGAGAAATAAACCCTGTACCTTGTGTCTGTGAGGGAAATACTTTTACCATTATGCCAACTCCCAACCCTTTTATTTTATTTATTTATTTATTTAGTTGCAGTTTGTTTACCAGGATAGTCCATTGGGCCACTAGAAGCCCATTTTCAATGGAGTCCTGGGGATAAAAGCTCCAAAACACAATGTTTACAAATTACAAGCATTACAGAAATAGTTACAAAATATGAAGCAATTTAGAATTTTTCAAGTTACAAGTTGAAAAAGTTGGCATTTGGAGGACAATACAATTAAAAGTTTCAAGTTACAAAGTTGAAAAGCTGGCATTTGGAGGAGTAACAATTAATACAATATAATAAAAGTGTTAACACCAAACGTTATGCTTTTTTATAAAGTATTTAATTCCTACAGTTTCTACTAAAAGTAGTAAGACTATGGGACTATAAAACAGGTGTATCAGCTAAAATAAACTAAATGTGAAGTAGGAAGCTATGCAGGATGGGAACAAGAGCATGCTTTTATCAATATAGCTAAAGAGATAGAACAATCACTGGAGCAGTAATACTTGTCCAAGAATCAGTTTCGGTGAAAGAGATCACTGTGGTCAAAGTAAAGCAATGCCCGACTGATGTCTGAGGGTGCAAGGGAAAAAGCCCCTTACATGATGGGTCTGAAGGCCTTGACTCCAAAACAACACACACATCAAAAGCACTTTAATTTAGTTGACTTACATTTTGACTAACTGTCAACCTATCTAGTTAATAAAAGATGAAATTTAAATATTAAAAAATACAGTTTGGTGTTTGCAGTGTACATTGAAAAAATATAGCAAACAGCTTGATGCAAGGAATGTACACTTTGAAGGCTCTAATCTACAGAAAGTGAACATGTAAGGAAACTGCATGTGAACTGAATCACAAAATACTCGCTCTGAAAGGGTAGAGTTTCTATTACAATTTGCAAAGGCCTTCACTGTAATAAAGAAGGTTGGAGACATAAAAGAAGGTGAAATGGGCATTTCCTTCTCTAGTGACTGAAGGGATAAAATGCTAATAGGAGACATATAACATACATGTGAATGCCAGTGGATCTGCACAATGTAAACTTGTCTTCAAAGCCAAGAAAATATGAAGGCTGTGGGTTCTATCCCCAGATCTGATGATGTTAGCTTCTTAAAGGTTCTGATCTGGATGTGATGCATCTCTGAGCTCATTATCATTTAAAAACATGAAAATTTAGTGCTCAAGCCATAGCTAATTACTAATCCCACCAACACAGAACAGGACCTACAGTGTAGGAGAGAAAGCTGCAAGCTATGGACTAAGTTGAGAAAAAGTGCCAAACTAGGGCACACACTTTACAGAGCATGCACATGTACAAAGAAGAGAGAATAAAAAGTGTCCTGCTACATTAAAGGCTCCACTGCACTGTTGAAATCTGTTTGCTGACCATATTAGGGGTTGGAAATGGGAGTATAGGATAGTAGGAGATAGGGGACAACAGATGAAATCATATAAGGAAAGTAGTTATGGTAATAATGAGAGCTTATTTTGTGGGACAGGTGCAAGGAAGGAAGAGAAGATTAAGGTATAGTAAAAGGCTGAGGATAGGTAGTATGGGCAAGCACAAACAAACACATAACAGATACAAAGTCTGAAAGGGGAGGAGTTAACACATTAAAGGAAGGAGAGGGCGGTAGAGTCAGAAACAATAGCAATGAGAAGACAATGGTGCTAGGGAGGATTGAACAACAACAGAAGAAGGCACTGATACACAATGGAAGGTGTTCATGGCCTTCTATATCACCCTGCTTGTTTGAGCCCCAGGGGGGTGTTTGGACAGCAACATGTCCATCCCTCCACTGGTTCCTGCCTGAGGTGTTGCTGGCAGAGGTGCATCTCTGCTAGTCAATAAAGGAGCCTTTTCAGGTAGACACTGTAGATAGCTGGCCAACAGTCTACCAGCTGCCTTACTATGTCCACCAGCTCCCCACAGGTCACAAATTCACCATCCCTGGCAAAACCATCAGCAGGAGCAATGGTACTCCCAGCTAGTAAAGAGCCACTACGAAAAGAAAAATGGTCTCTTCACTATTCCCCATACAGTGCAGCCACCAGTCAGACAGCCCTGGCTGCCATCTGGGAAGACCTAGGGACTGGTGGGTCTCAGCTGGGGGCTGTGGAACTAGATCTAACCAGTGGTACTGCAGTGGCAGCAACTGATGTATGTAATTGTAGAAGAGAGAGAGAGAAATAACATAACACACATAAGTTTAAAAGAAAGGATAGCAAAATAGGAAGTGAGGGGACACAGAGAAAGAATTTGTAATATGAACTGTAAAAAATATACTTATGACTAACGATGTAAAAAATATAAGTACAGCTGCAAAAACATTATAACTTGATTAGTGGAACAGGTATCTGATATGTAAAGGGTGCAATGCTATAATGTGCTATCCTAACAAAGTGGTCAAAGATAAGCATTCTGATGGTATTTTAACTTTTGGGCCTATTATACCTGTGTGTAGGAGAGTTATTCTACCTACAAAGTGTTGGGACATCATTGGCAGTCACTGGCCACTTGTTTTTTGTACCAGTAATTACTGTAATCCTCACATCTGAACAGTCTTACAACTGGAATGGTCACACACATTACCTTAAAAGTTATATTCAGAATAGCATAGAAACCTCAGTTCCAGTGCCTCTACGTGTATATGTATATCCCCAGTTACCTTACTAGGGGTGACTGACACACATGCTGGTGTCACAGAACTAATGCAATAATACAACAATATGTTCTAAAGTGAGTGTATTTAAATAAAGAAAGTAATGATATCCACCCATCCATCTGTAAAGCATTTCCATTCTCCTGCAGTAGTGCAGACAATGCTCTTCTATGGCTCCTCAGTTGTAGGGTAGAATGTAACCATTTAATAACATGCTTATAACCTGCTATGTAAGCAGGAAATCAACCATCTCTATAGACTAGACAATTACAATACATCTCAGGTCCATTTATTCTGGATTCTTTTTCCGATTGATTCAGAAGATCAAGATGTTGGTTCTTCAGGTTACTGCAGTGACACCTGCACAATGGGACATTCCAGTAGCATCAGTGACAGAACTAGCAAGGCAGTAATATACATCCATCTTATACTGGGGACCCTCATAGGTGTCCCCAAGCAGGTGCGCCTAGAAGCCCTATGCAGAAAATGACACTGTTCAAGAGGAACCTGGACAGTGGATGGGGCACCATAAATTCTTGCTGGGAATAGAGTCCACAACCCTCCTAGACATGGACAGTCATCACTAAATGCAATTTTGGGTTTTGACTAGCATTTCTATTTTATTACATTGGGATAAAATGGCTAGGCTTAAAATGACCTCCGGGTCGATAGCCTAGTAATCTGCTATGATCCTATGATCATATGATCCTATGACTAGAGTGACAAAAGGTAATACCTCCTTTTTCAAGCACATAATAGTACTCAGCTCCCAAGTCAAGCAGGGCTACACATAACAATCCTAATGTAAAGTTGTGTCTTCCCATCCAATCATCATGTAGCCTTAAAGGTATTTAAAGTGATACGGTGTTTGACCTGTGGTAGGTACTTATTTAGAATGTCAGAACTCAGATTGCAGAGTCCTAAAATGTGGAGACTAATAACCAAAAATTCAGGCATACACAAACGATGTCCAAGATTGCCATATCATGGATATGACAGTCTCATGGGGGGGTGTGGGTGGTTTGATCTCCACATTAGAGATACAAGAGACTTTCTAGCCTGTAAACTCAAGTTTAAAGGAGAAGAGTAATGTTCAATATTCTCTCTTCCCCAGTATTTTACAGCTGTTTTGGGGAGTTTTAGTCCTGACATTTCAATAAGCAGACATAATGGTAACATTCCATAGCCTGGGTACGTGTCAAACTGGGAATCTATCCCTCCAGTGATTCTTATTTATTTGTTAGTGTAGATTTAAGCCTCTAGTGAGGGTGTTTGTAGACCAATTGGTTTCATAAAGAAACATGAATTCAAAAGGGATTGAGTTTTTCAGACCTGGGAAATGAGATACAGGTCACCTTGGGGTAACTGGTAGACTACTGAATGTAAGGACAGTTGTGCTAATCTATCTAAATAGTTGAACGATTTTGGGTCTTTAATTTTCTTGATAAGGTATCTTTGGGATATTTCTAGTTAAGTGATATGCTTCAATTTATACATACCAGAGGGGGCAGTGTTTCAATGATGGGCCTGATAAGGAGAGATTATAGTGGTAGCATGACTTTCTTGGATTTTGAAGATATTGGCTTGCAAATTAACTGAGCCAGATGAAAGAATTTCCTGACTATGGTGTAAAGGTGATGATCGAATGAAAGAGCATTGTCTACATAAGTACCTAGCTCTCCTCTGACTGTGTCTGCCATGCCTGATTGTTAAGGCATTTCATTTTATGTACTGTCAATGCTTGTAAATAACTGTAGTATGAAGAAAATATACATTATACAATGCTATGCACTGCACTAATACTGCACTAAAGGTGGAGTTGTGTCCATATTCATTAAGGATATCCACACCTCCAGGCTAGTTGCACAGCATAATGCATCCGAAATTATCCAAGTGCAACTAACTCTGCGCAAGACCACAATCCAAATTGTAGCTTGCTACAGACCCCCCACCATGCCCCAGGATTCCCACTCCTCATTTCTAGATACACTGGAAAATATTAGGGTACAACCCAGCACCCATATAATGGGCAATTTCAACTACCCCACCATTAACTGGGAAAACTACTCATGTACCAACTCTTTTGCTCAACATTTTCTGGAATTCATAAATTCCAACGCCTTGGATCAACTTATTCACACCCCCACTAGGGGCACCAATATCCTAGACCTGGTCATTACCAACATGGGCAACTGGTATTCCACACCAGAGGTCAATTCCTCGTTGGTCAGATCCAACCACAAGCTAATCACCCTAGACATCCACATCCCACCCCCACCCCCAATTAGGGAAACCACCGTAAAAAAAGTCTCCAAAGCCAACTTCACACTTCTTAAGACAGAAGTGGCAAACTTCATGACACCCATGAAGACAGACAATAGAGGTACAACCGCTGAATCCTACACAAATGCACTTTATAAGCACTTACACGAGTATATGGATCATGCTATCCCTAATAGAACCAAGATGCTATCCTCCAAAAAAGGAAGCCAATCTGGTGGTCCTCTGCCATAAACAAACTCTGCAACAGAAGAAAGAAACTGTTGCAAAAAAGAGTAAAATCCCATGACTGGAGGAACTCCCTGGTCAACCTCAGTAAGAAGCTGAGATCCCTCATAAAATCCTCCAAAGCTGCTTACGAAAACAAAATTGCCACTGACTCTAAATACAACCACAAAGCATTCTATAGCTATGTCAAGAATCTCAATGGCAACACTCAGATCTGCTCTGAGTTACAGTACAATGGCACTAAATATACAGAACCAACTGTTATTGCCGACATCCTGGCAGATAGGTTCCGTGCTAACTTTACCCCCCCCCCCCCACACGCTGGAGTGCCCATCTCTATACCGGAAGAATGCAAAGTTCCTGTAATCATGGCTGCACAGGTAAAAAACACACTCTCCAAAGCCATGAACACAGCATCCATGGGACCTGACAATATCCCATGCTGCATTCTACACAAACTAAAGAATGAACTGGAACCCTACCTAAGTACCATGTTCAGTCATAGCCTCACCTCAGGCTTTGTGCCCACTGAATGATGCACCGTGATGGTTATCCCACTCCACAAAGAGGGAGCCACAACGGACCCCGGGAACTACCGCCCCATTAGCCTGACGAGCCTGGTCTGCAAGGCCATGGAATGTATCATCATGGAATTCATAAACAAAGACATTGGTAATCTCCAAACTCTGGACCCTACCCAGTTCGGGTTTATAAAAGGCAGATCATGTCTCCAAAACCTGATTGACTTCTTTGAAGCAGTCACCAAAGCCATTGATGAGGGTAAGGTGGCTCACACAGCTTATCTAGATCTCACCAAGGCTTTCAACACCATCCCCCACTCTGAAATTATAGATAAGCTCACTAAACTAGGTATAAATCCCTATGTCACAAGATGGGTTGCCAACTGGCTTATGGACAGAACCCACACTGTGAAAGTAGCAGACTCCAAATCCGACTTCAGACCAGTGACAAGTAGAGTACCACAGGGTTCAGTCCTGGGTACTCTCCTGTTTGGTATCTACTTCTCTGAAGTACAGGCTAACACAGAACATCTTTGGCTAACAAAGTTTGCAGACGACTGCAAACTACGAGCCATAATCAAAACTCCTAATAATGTGGACATCCTACAAAAGGGCCTCACTGAGACAGATGCCTGGTGTCAAAGCCATGGCCTGAAGCTCAATGCCAAAAAGTGTATTGTCATCCCCTTTGGTAAAAACTCTGTACCCATGAACTACCACATAGCTAGTAGTCTACTTAATGTTAAAAATGTGATAAGAGACCTTGGGACACAAGTGGACAGTAGTCTCTCCTTTGATAATCACATCACCACAGTGATCAGGAAATCCTTCTATATGGCTCACCTCATCGCAAAAGGTTTCTCATCCAGAAAAAAAGAGGCCATTGTTCCCCTCTACTCATCACTCATTAGACCCATTATAGAGTACAATGCCCCTTTTGGTATGTACCTTACATGACATCTACAACAACTGGAAAGGCCACAAAAATACCTCACAAAGAGGATTACTGGCCTCAAACAGATGCCTTACGCAGACCGTCTCAAAAAATTCCAGCTTTACTCCATCGCATATCGCCTACTCAGGGGCGATCTCTGCCTAACATACAAAGCTATGTCAAACCCAGAGCTGTTGGACATGCTCCACTTAAAAAAATCCCAGTCCCTCCAAGCTACATGCTTGTGGGACCTAAACCTTGTCACCACAATAAACAGAACATGCTGGAGGGATATATTCCTGTCCCAGAGACTTCCCATACTCTGGAACAGACTACCTATCTATGTCAAACAGAGTTCCTCATTAGTACTCTTCAAGAAAAATCTTGATGATTGGATGGGAAATAGAAAATTCACGCCAGGGATCACTTCTGTGGCTCTGCTTGACAGGGGCACAGGAAAATAATTTTCTTGGGTGGCGAAAGCCAGGGTGCATTTTTGGCTAGGCTTATATAGGTCCTAGGGCCAATAGCCTAGTACCTACCTATGAACCTATGAACTAACTAAATAGTATTGCAAAAGTGCATGTAAGCTGGAGAAACCAGTCACCAAGATCATTGTAAAGCCAGCATTACCCATATAAATGACTCCCAGCTGAAAAACACCTTAACCTTAGCAGAAGAACAGATTAATAGCAAGAAAGCAGGTTACCAGAAGCAGCAACAGCAGAAAAGGAAACACTTCTGTGAAACATTGAGACACAGCATTTTTGCAGTATCAGTATTGCTGTCATTGACATTTATTTCCATTTAAAATGCTGAAAGTGAAAAAATGCTAGTGATGTACATTTTAGTATCTGAAAAGTAGTTCTGTAACAACTTAGTTAACGGCAATGAAACACACATTACAAGCATTTATTTAGTCTTAGCATTTTAAATGAAAACAAATGTTGATACTAAAGAAATGTAGGTAATATGAGTTTTACTCTATGTAACTAAGTAGCAATAGAGCTGCTTGCCAGGTACTAGAAGAGGTTTTTAGCATTTTTACTGTCTAAACTTCACAAGAACAAGTGTGCCATTTTCTTTCCTTCTTTTCCTTTGTTTTATATATATATATATATATATATATATATTCAGACCAAGGCAACCACATACTGCAAAACACTCCTTGGCAAATCCACACTAACACAGAACTCCATTACTGGGCAGGGCCAACATTTCTTCAGTAACAGCTTTCAAAATAGAAATAAATGTCAGTAATCCTAATAAAGAGAAATACATATAATGTGAGTTTCATTTCCTGCCTCTAAATACATGAAAAGATACTGTTTCAGAAGAGATTTTAATACATTTTTGTTCCTCAAGTTGACTTCTTTTAAGCTGAGCCAGAGACGGCCTATACTAATACTATGGGCAGTTAATGATTATTCCAAAATGTACAATTATTGGACAAAGCAATCAGCATCTTCTTCTTCTTTTGGCTGTTCCCGTTAGGGGTCGCCACAGCAGATCAACTGTTTCCATTTCTTCCTGTCCTCTGCATCTTGCTCTGTCACACCAACCACCTGCATGTCCTCTCTCATCACATCCATAAACCTTATCTTAGGCCTTCCTCTTTTCCTGTTACCTGTCAGCTTCATCCTTAGCATCTTTTCCCCAATATACTCTGCATCCCTCCTCAGCACATGTCCAAACAATGTAATCTTGCCTCTCTGGCTTTGTCTCCAAACCTTCCAACCTGGGCTGACCCTCTAATATACTTATTCCTAATCCTGTCCATCCTCGTCACACCCAGTGCAAATATTAACATCTTGAACTCTGCTACGTCAAGCTCTGACTCCTGCCTTTTTGTCAATGCCACTGTCTCCAACCCATATAACATAGCTGGTCTCACTACTCTCTTGTAGACCTTCACTTTTACTCTTACAGGTACTCGTCTATCAAAAATCACTCCTGACACTCTTTTCCACCCACTCCATCCTGCCTGTACTCTCTTCTTCACCTCTCTTCCACACTCACCATTACACTTGATCCCAGGTACTTAAACTCATCCACCTTCACCACCTCTACTCCCTGCATCCTCACCATTCCTCTATCCTCCCTCTCATTCACACACATATATTCTGTCTTAGTCCTGCTGACCTTCATTCCTCTTCTCTCTAGAGCATATATCCACCTCTCCAGGGTTATCTCCACCTGTTCCCTACTCTCACTACAGATCACAATGTGATCTACAAATATCATAGTCCACGGGGATCTGCAAACATCGTAGTCCATGGGGACTCCTGTCTGATCTCGTCTGTCAACCTGTCCATCACCATTGCAAATAAGAAAGGGCTCAGAGCTGATCCTTGATGTAATCCGACCTCCACCTTAAACGCATCCGTCACTCCCACCGCAGACCTCACTGCTGTCACACTACCCTCGTACATATCCTATATTACTCTTACATACTTCTCTGACACTCCTGACTTCCTCATACAATACCACAACTCCTCTTAAGGCACCCTGTCATATGCTCAAAGCAATCAGCATGCACATTGAAAATTCAAAAACTACAAACTTCAAACAAACCTTAGAAACCCACAGAACACATTAAAATTAATAATGATGATGATAATAATAATAATAATAATAATAATAATAATAATAATAATAAAAAGTTTCCAATTGCTGCAGCATAAAGTAAACACATAAAGCAACTTAAAGATAGTATAATATTAAATAAAAAATAAAAAATAAAAAAATAAAAGTTTAATTTTTGACTGAAACTATGGAACTATCTATTTTTTATTATGGGATACTGAAGGAGCATGACATTAGACATACAAGAAAGTAAATAACAACAACAAGCACACAATATATCACAAAAGTAACATCTCGTCTTCTTTTGGCTGTTCCCGTTAGGGGTCGCCACAGCGGATCCTCTGTTTCCATTTCTTCCTGTTCTCTGCATCTTTCTCTGTCACACCAATCACCTGCATGTCCTCTCTCACCACATCCATAAACCTTATCTTAGGTCTTCCTCTTTTCCTATTACCTGGTAGCTTCATCCTTGGCATCTTTTTCCCAATATGCTCAGCATCCTTTCTCAGTACATGTCTAAACCATTGTAATCTTGCCTCTCTGGCTTTGTCTCCAAACCTTCCAACCTGGGCTGACCTCTAATATACTTATTCCTAATCCTGTCCACCCTCATCACACCCAGTGCAAATCTTAACATCTTTAACTCTGCCACATCCGGCTCTAACTCCTGCCTTTTTGTCAGTGCCACTGTTTCCAACCCATATAACATAGCTGGTCTCACTACCCTCTTGTAGACCTTCCCTTTCACTCTTACTGGTACTCGTCTGTCACAAATCACTCCTGACACTCTTCTCCACCCACTCCATCCTGCCTGTACTCTCTTCTTCACCTCTCTTCTACACTCACCATTACTCTGAACTACTGAGACCAAGTATTTAAACTCATTCACATTCGCCACCTCTACTCCTTGAATCCTCACCATTCCTCTCTCCTCTCTCTCATTCAAACACATATATTCTGTCTTAGTCCTGCTGACCTTATCTAGAGCATATCTCCATCTCCCCAGGGTCTCCTACACCTATTCCCTACTCTCACTACAGATCACGGGAACTGAAAGTTCAACTGCTGAGTCCTACACTAAGGCACTGTACGAGCACATCCACTCATGCATGAATCGTGCCATCCCAAATAGAGCCAAGATGCTCTTCTTCAAAAAAAATGAAGCCAATCTGGTGGTCCTCTGCCATAAACAAACTTTACAACAAAAGGAAGAAACTGTTGCAGAAAAGAGGAAAATCCCAGGATGCAAAAAACTCCCTTACCAGCCTCATTAAGAAGCTGAGATCCCTCATAAAATTCTCCAAAGCTAGTTACGAAAATAGAATTGCCAAAGATTCCAAAGACAACCACAAGCATTCTATAACTATGTCAAGAATCTAAATGGCAATGCGCAGATCTGCTCTGAGCTACAACAGAATGGCATTAAATATACTGATCCCAAGGATATTGCCAATATCCTGGCAGATCAATTCAGTGCCAACTTCACCCCCGTCTCACCTCCTAATTGGCCCATCTCAATACCGGAAGATTGCCAAATTCTGGTAATAATGTCCACACAAGTAAAAAATGCACTCTCCAAAGCTAAGAATACAGCATCCATGGGTCCAGATGACATCCCGGGCTGTGTACTACATGAACTACAAAATGAACTGGCACCTCACCTAAGTGTCATGTTTAATCATAGCCTCACCTCAGGCTTCATGCCCACTGAGTGGCACACAGCTGCAGTTATCCACTCCACAAGGGGGGATCCACCTTGGATCCTGGGAACTACCACCCCATCAGCCTGATGAGCCTGATCTGCAAGGACATGGAATGTATTATCATGGAACTTCGAAGCAAAGACATTGGCAACCTTCAAACATTGGACCCCACCCAGTTTGGGGTCATGAAGGGCCGATCTTGTCTCCTGAACCTGATTGACTTCTTCAAATCAGTCTCCAGAGCCGTGGACGAGGGTAAGGCGGTTCACACAGCCTATTTGGACCTCACCAAGGCCTTTGACACCATCCCCCACTCTGGAATCATAGATAAACTTACTAAGCTGGGCATTAATCCCTACATCACTCAATGGGTTGTCAACTGGCTTACTGACAGAATCCACACTGTAAAAGTAGCTGACTCCAAATCCAGCTCCAGACAAGTGACAAGTGGAGTACCTCAGGGTTCAGTCCTGGGACCACTCTTGTTTGACATCTACTTCTCTGAAGTACAGGCCAATACTAAGGGACTCTGGCTAACAAAGTTTGCAGATGACTGCAAACTGGGAGCCATTATTGAATCTCCAAATTATGTGGATACTCTACAAAATGGCCTTACAGAAACAGATGCTTGGTGCCAGAGCCATGGGCTCAAGCTCAATGTCAAGAAAAGTATAGTTATCCCCTTTGGGAAAAAAACATGTACCCATGAATTACCACATAGGTGGCAGTACACTAAACACCGAAAGTGTGATAAGAGACTTAGGGACACAGGTGGACAGTGGTCTCACCTTCGATAACAACATCGCCACAACAGTCAGGAAATCCTTCTATGTGGCACACCTCATCACTAAAGGCTTTTCATCCAGAAAAAAGGAGATCGTTGTCCCACTGTACTCATCCCTCATTAGATCCATTATAGAATACAATGCCCTATTTGGTATGTACCTCTCAAGACACCTGCAGCAACTGGAAAGGCCGTAGAAATACCTCACTAAAAGAATCACAGGCCTAAAGCAGATGCCTTATGCTGACCATATTAAAAACTTCCAGCTATACTCTGCCGCATATTCTCTACTCAGAGGCGATCTCTGCTTAACATACAAGGTCATGTCAATCCCAGAGCTATTGGACAAGCTACACTTAAAGAAATCCCAATCCCTCAGAGCCACACGCTTCAGGGATCTAAATCTTGTCATCACAATAAACAAAACATGCTGGAGGGATAGGTTCCTGACCCAGAGACTCCCCAGACTCTGAAATAGACTACCCATACATGTCAATCAGACTGCCTCTTTGGCCTGCTTCAAAAGGAACCTTTATGATTGGATGGGAGAAAGGAAAGTCACCCCGGGGATCACATCAGTTGCCCTGCTAGATAAGGGTCCAGGAAGTAAATAGTGTTGGAAGAAATAGCCAGGGAATTATTATGGCTAGGCTTGTATAGGCCCTAGGGCCAATAGCCTAGTACCAACCTATGAACCTATGAACAATGTCGTCTGCAAACATCATAGTCCATGGGGACTCCTGTCTGATCTCGTCTGTCAACCTGTCCATCACCATTGCAAATAAGAAAGGGCTCTGAGCTGATCCTTGATGTAATCCCACCTCCACCTTAAACGCATCCGTCACTCCCACCGCAGACCTCAATGCTGTCACACTACCCTCGTACATATCCTGTACCACTCTTACATACTTCTCTGACACTCCCAACTTCCTCATACAATATCACAACTCCTCTCTAGGCACCCTGTCATATGCTTTCTCTAAGTCTACAAAAACACAATGCAACTCCTTCTGACCTTCTCTATACTTCTCCATCAACACTCTCAGAGCAAACATTGCATCTGTAGTGCTCTTTCCCGGCATGAAACCATACTGCTGATCACTAATCATCACGTCCCTTCTGAACCTAGCTGTCACTACTCTTTCCCATAACTTCATGCTGTGTCTGATCAATTTTAATCCCTCTGTAGTTACTACAGTTCTGCACATCATCCTTATTCTTACAAATCGGTACCAAAACACTTTTTCTCCATTCCTCAGGCATCCTCTCACTTTCCAAGATTTCATTAAACAATCTGGTTAGAGACTCCACTGCCATTTCACCTAAACACCTCCATGCTTCCACAGGTATGTCATCTGGATCAACAGCCTTTCCATTCTTCATCCTCTTCATAGCTATCCTTACTTTCTCCTTGCTAATCCATTGCACGTCATGAAAAGTAACACAATTGTATAATAGCAATAGCCCATGGCTAGGTGTGGGTAATATTTGTTTTACCCACTCTAGTCATGTGGTAGTAGTCTTTAATTTCAGTATTATGAAGAGCATGAAATGTTTATCATGGTCAGATGATACAGCACCTCCTAGGAAGAGTCTTTGTGGTTACATGTGGTGAATGCAGCCTGTTACATATACAGGTCTTTCATGCTGCAGCCACCATTAACTTTATTCCACTATTCTCTTCCTGTATTACCAGGATTTTATGGAAGTCAGTTCTACTGGTATTAACATCTACAGTCCTAGTATATATACATTTCGTAACCACTCCGCCATATTATTTACCACATTTGTATTTGCCAAGCCCATCATTTTTTGTAATGTTGCTCATTACCTAAAATTTCAGCTACATATTCTCCAAACTGTTAAAAACTCACCTGAATCTTGGTTTATCATACGGAAGTAAATACTATCTCAATGACCGCACTAAAAACATTCCATCAGTCTACTCACTGGCATCTTTCATTTATGCCTCCCCAACCTGCACAAAACAACAAATGACACTAGCAGCTGTTGCAATAAAATTGCTAGAATTGCCCACAAACTACCTGCATATTTTTGGTCTGTTCCTTGTAAAATTTGTGGTTTTCTGGCAAATCAGTGAGGAATTAAGTCACTAAATAATGATACATATTTCAGTTTCAGACTTTATATCCTTCAGAAAATGTGCGATAATGTAAAGCATGTTATTCCAGCAACTTTCTGAGTTTATAAGAGCAATATTTAAAAGTTGTCCCTATTTTGAGTCCTTGACTCCCCCGCCCCATTATTTTAGGCTTTGTTCAGATGTTTAGAGGTATGACACTGCATAGTCATAAAACAACTATACTGGCCAGAGTTCTCACAATATCATACACACTCACAACTGCTTATTGCCCATAATCTAATGTATATAAACCGGAAAATTGTCCAGCACTACAAAACACCATGGATTATAATGTCTCAACCAGGGAATTACACTCTAAAAATAAATCACTTTTTCATACCACCAAATTTAATAATATTGCTGATGGCTCACTCTACTCTTGTTATGTTTGCAATTTTAGGAACTCCCTACCACTACACTAACCCCAGGATTCATGAAGCTTGCGCCAGGCGCAGGCGTAGCGTAGGCGGTATAATGCCAAATATGGCCGCCAAGCAATTCAGGTACGATCCAGTTCCACGTGCACTACCAGCATACGCCAGATCTGCGCAGCCCTCGGCTTAGGTATGCTAATCACCCCAAGCGCAGTGCCACACCATGCAAATGAAGGTACATAGCGAATCATGAAGTGGTGCAGGTGTAGCATAAGCCCACAGAAATGTAAACCAAAAAACACAGTTTACATTTTTCCAAACAGAACATCAGAGCTATGAAAGCGGACCAGACTCATGTATTACAAAGTTAACATATGCCAATGGCTAAATATACAGCCAATGGAATAAGAAAAGATGCACAACACCTAAAAAACAACATTTAATGTCATGTCCACAGTAACGCAAAATACAACTGCAGGGCATGTGTGCGCAAACGGGAACACAAAGAAAATATATACAAATGTCAAAAAATCGCAATGTAATACAAATCATGATTTCACCATAATACTCAATGGAATGCATGGTACACCACAACCAAGCTGCAAGGGTTGCTAAGGGTCTGTGACAGTGTTTGGTGCGGTAACTAGGAATTAGTAGTCAATGCCATGCAAATGAGGCAAGTAACAGTGAATCGCAAACATCCCGTCGGACTAAGGATATACCATACGGCGCAGCGCTACAACACCGAGGAGTGGTTTAGAGGTATATATGACATCAGCAGTGGGGTGTGCCACCATAGCTGTAAGCACATTGGAGCAATGCAAATCCAGCCTGGCCATTTCTAAGCAAAGCCGCAGGACAGGGGTGGGGAGGTAGGTATAGCATCGTTTAGCTGAGAGCACATATGGTGCCTGAAAGCGCATGTGTACGGGGATGAAAACATGCCCGAAACCCGGTAAGCGGACGCACGCGCTGTGCACCATAGCTCAAACAGGAAGGTTAGGGTAAGAAAATAAGGAAATGCCACAGTAGGGTAATTGGAGTACAACTGAGCAATTAACACCTATTAACTCACAGCGGGCAATCGACGGCAGCTGACAAGTCTGCTCGCAGAAACCTGCAAAACAGGATAGGGGAGGTGTCGGATTGCAAAGAAAAGAGAACTGTCATAGCAGAGCAAAGCAAACCTGCATTAGACCTGCCATAGAACACATTACGCAAGATAAGCCAGGTTTAGGAAAGTACAAATGAAAGCAGGCTGCTGGATGCATGCCAGAAAATGGGAGGTGAAACATTAAGAAATGTTAAAGGAAGGGCAAGAGGTAATCCACAGCAGCCAAATGTAATTCAACACCAAAGGCACCACAATAGTAGTACCTGTCATAAAACACATAAGATACCCTGTAGCTGCGATCATACATACACACCCTATGACATCATCAGTGTTCACAGCACAATAGTATAAAGTGTGAAAGCACCTCACACACACCTGTGTATTCCCAAACACTGCACCATCGGTGTAAACAGATGGGGAACTTTTACAATGTACATGTTGGGAGCTGCCATAGCTGTGATTCATCACCATGTGTTAGAGACTGAAGGTGTTATGGAGGATGATGCTGACAACCACCGCAGGCCCCAGAGGAGGAAAAGAGTG
This sequence comes from Protopterus annectens, assembly GCF_019279795.1. Classification (NCBI taxonomy): domain Eukaryota; kingdom Metazoa; phylum Chordata; order Ceratodontiformes; family Protopteridae; genus Protopterus; species Protopterus annectens. Next base: position 279,718,406 of record NC_056740.1, read on the forward strand.
TTCAGACCAAGGGGAACCTACCAGGGGTTACATGATCTGGATATAGTAGAGCATTACAGGGTGGACAGGGACATCTTACAGCAAATAGCTGAGCTGTGCCAGCCACGCCTGAGATCCAGAAACAACAGAGGGGAACCCATCCCAGTGGACACGAAGGTATGTGTAAACTTGTGAATACTAGCCACAGGTATCTTTCAAAGGCCAACTGGAGATATAATGGGGATCTCACAGGCATCAGCATCCAGGGTACTACACCAGTTCCTGGATGCCATGTTACCACATGCCAATGAGCATATATACTTCCCCCGAACTTAGGAGGAGTTGGCCAGTAACATGCGTCTCTTCCACCATGTGGCACACTACCCAAAGGTACTGGGTGCAATAGACCGCACGCACATACATATCAAGTCACCACCCGGTGAGCATGGTAGGTGCTACATAAACCCCAAGGGATACCACTCCATCAACTGCCAGGTTGTGTGCAATGCCCAGGGCATTATCATGGATGTGTGTGCTGGCAGCCCTGGAAGCTACCATGACTCCCACATCTGGCATGCCTCACAGCTATATCAGGCATTTGTCAGGGGGGACATCCCACATGGCCACCTTGTGGGGGATGCTGGCTATGCACTGGAGCCGTGGATGATGACTCCCATCAGAAATGTACACACACCCATGCAAGAACGCCATAATGAGGCACACGCACAAACCAGAATCATCATAGAGCATGTGTTCGGGATGCTGAAATCACGGTTCCGTTGCTTGGACATATCTGGTGGAGCCTTGCAGTACTCTCCAGGCACGTGTGCCCACATCTTCATATTATGTGCCATGCTACATAATATGATCCTGTGGAAAAAGCTGCAGCAGAGACATAATGGTGAAGGCCCTCACAGCCCAGCACAATTGCCAAGGTCATCATAGGCACAGAGGGATTCAGACCACGAACACCCTGTGCTAGCCCCAGTAGGAAGATGGAGGCATGCCCAATATGCCTACGCCTTGGCAAAGAGGGAACGTATAGCACATACTCTGACAGTGTAGGCCCCTATGGACTGACACACCTCTCCACCTGCACACACAGTAAAATGGATGGCACACACACATGACCACCTGTAAATTGTAATGTATAGGTGGCCTACTGTGTGAATCCTACATAGGCAGCCCTCAACCATTGCACACAACAGCTATTGGAACAAGGAATGTCAACACCTGAACAGTACACACACCTATCAGCATATGTTGGTACTGTATGTATAGGTTCCTAGGTACATTGTTAGAGGCCATTCATCAATCAAGGCAAACAGTGTCTGCTGTCGCCACCACATCGAGTAACCAACTGTCCCTCAGTGGAGCAGAGCCAATTGCGGGATCCATGTGTATAATCACTGTTCCCCACACACTCTGCATGGATTCCCTGGTGTGTTAATGAGGGGCTCCATATAATGTAATCATGGATGTAGTGGCAAAGCATGGGGTGTACCCATGGCAGGTATCTGTCACCCCAACATGCTCCACCTATGGTTGTGTGAAGGTGTAGCACATTATAATGTGTGGCTCACTGTGACATACATTCTCAATGCTGGAGCACATCCATTAAACATCACTTGGACATACCATTAATAGGTCTCATCCATAAGTAAACTAACTGAGTTACCCATTTGATTGCAGTATGGAGTAACAGCCATAGTACAGTCCACATACAAAATGCCATAACACGTGTACAAATCCCAGATGCCCAAGTGGTAAAGGCACTGACTGTCATGCATGTTCCCGGTTCCACGTCCTGCAAGGGACGTTACGTAATCCCGAAGGCACGAATAATGGATGTTGGATGCAGGTCATCAGATCAGGTTTAGCACATGTTAGTGGGAATATGTGTTGCCCAGTGCTGGTAAGCGTCGTTTAAACATGACTATACGGATATACGCGAAACAGGGCTAAGCTTCTCTGAATATCATGCAGATCACGGTCAATGATGTCCAGAACAGGTGAAACTAGCATTATTCACCCCTGTACTAATAGTGCCTGCTCTGAAGGGTAAAACGACCACTGCCAGGAGTAGAACATGCAATCATGTACACAATCACCTAACACTAAGCTACCCAAGATGTACCAATGGCAGGTGTGTAATGTGACAGGTTCAAACACAAACGCGTGGAGTCCAGGAAACAGTATACACTGACATGTACACAATGAAAGGTGTATTCTCCCTCTCACTCTCTCTCTCTCATATATACATATATATATATATATATATATATATATATATATATATATATATATATATATATATATATATATACATATATATAATAGAGACAGAAAGGGTGATAGAGAGATATATGTTGATATATACGGATTCACCTATATCTGCAAATATATAGATAGGTCAACGACATGTACACAACCATGGAGGTAGAAATAAATTGGATACTGCCAACTATGGAATGTGTCACATACCGACACGCGTGATCACGAGACTTAAAGACCGAAAGAACACAGTACCGGAATACTGGAACCACGTGTAATATTATCACGATATTAAGGGACATTTAGTTATCGCTGCCGGTGTTGCAGTCCACGTAGGTACTGTGTTCAACTGTGTTTGTGATTGCTGTAGTCTGTGTATGTGTGTGTTGAGGGTGCCATGTGCGTTTCCATGAGGCTGTAATGTGTGTGTGTGTGTGTGTGTGTGTGTGTGTGTGTGTGTGTGTGTGTGTGTGTGTGTGTGTGTGTGTTGCATCGTGTGTCTGTTAGTGCTAACTCGGAGGTAGATTATTAAGGTAGGTGTGGTTATAGCTGGCCGTAGGCATACGGTTACCACCTGTCCCACTTTAAGAGGGACAGCCCCTCCCTGGGCAGTTGTGTCCTGACAAAAAATATTAAGGGCAAATGTCCAAGATTGTAGGACATAATTATGTCCCATATATTATGTAATAGTTGCATTAAATAGTTATGCCTGTATCTACAAAACGTAAATGTTACACGAAACATGATAAGTAGCTGAAGTGCTACAAGAATAAGTATGTATTCAGGATAAAAGTATGTTCTATCCTGTGTACTGACCATGGGTATGTGTCGGCCTGTAAACACCGATGTGTGTCCTGCAAATGTCTCACTATGGCCATTTGAAAAGGTGGCAACCCATGCCAAAGAGGTTCAGTCACCAACACAACTGCAATGAGTGTAAATATATGTGACAGAAATACACGAGACAGCTGTCATTTAGTAACATTCCTTTACACATCGCTGTATTTCTGGAGGTAGGGAAGTACCAACCTCACCTGCATATTTTATAGAAACCAATTAACAATGGCTCAATGTTTAAGCACGTAACAACCATAGTTCAGTCTACTAACTGATAGGTCTTCAATTAGGGAAGGAGCCCACACACATATATAGAATATGTAGAAATGCAGTCCCCACAAACCTGTATATGCTATGTACACCCACCTACATCTCCCCCACACCCAAAACAATTGCAATACAGACTGTAATAACATCACAAACATCCACTCACTCAATTACATCTGCAGAAGCGTTAACATACCTTGTGAGAGACACATTTGTAAAGGTGCTATGTGAAATCGTAGCTGTTGTATAATGGAACAGACGGCGATGTTACAGGTTTTGTTTGTAATAGTCCCTTATCAGATGGTTGAGATGACAGGTACACTCACATGTAGAACCACATACTCTAGCCGTCACACACAATCCACGGGGGACATGAATTCAAAATATCCATGTCTCTACAAATAGCAGTTGCAATTCCTCACAACAATACACATACAGGCAGTCTCCCCGAAGGTAGGGCAAAAGGGCAATTCCCAAGTGGAGAATTCAATTATACCCCACTGTTGCCACGTAATTGGCAAATGGAGTAGCTGCACAGCTGATGTGCATGTAATAATTTACTCAGGAACACCAATTGGCAGCAGGAAACCACATGTTACAGGTATCAACGTATATAAGGATGACTTGCCATACATTCAAACCGTATGCTCATACCATAGAACCGTTTAAACAGTAAAGGTGTAAGAGAGATATTTACAAAGATTCGGAATGCTAACAAAGTATGTAGAACACGCAGTATGTTAGTGTATGTAGAGCCTGTCTTGTATTAATTAAAAGTGTACGCAATGCATAAAGTGGGAAAAGGTATTATGTAGTGATGTCTTGTTGAGCATAGAAACGCTTTTAGAAATTGTATGTCCTGCTGTGGGCCACAAGGTAAACATCACATACACCACAAGGGATGTTACATGAGGGCTTTAAACAGAAAAATTCCACACCACCCACCGTCAGTGGTAGGGTATGTCCAACAAGTACGTGCCATAGCAGGGGATAGTATATGTTGATATACTGTCACAGTAGGCATGTGTATGTGCATATAACGACAATAACATGCGTAAGGTGGTCCTGCTGTGCAAGTATGCTTTGCATTATGGGATAATGTGTAAAATATGCATAATGTACAGTATTGTAGGTAGATATGTCAGATATTCTACACAGCATAACTGTTATATCATGCAAACAAAAGGTACCGTCTATTGGCATGTACAATACACAATAACAGGATACATATGGCTTGTAGTCACGGGACACTGTAACAGCATGATGGCTAATTGAAATGGAAGAGCTACTCAATTAACCATGCACAAAGGACATGTAATAGCTTCACAGGTTCATAGTGAGGTACTATGCTGTCTGGCAAGTCTATGTGTAAACCCAACTATAGTGTTTACACTGGCAGCACCTCTCTAGGGTAGTGTCCTGTCTGTGAACAGCATAGCCATGTGTTACCTGCACCTCTGTACAGTACAACCACTGCAGTGATCCCTGGTGTATCAGTATGACCGCATACAGAGTCACCTATGACCGGTGTGTTGGGTATGTTATAACACCCTATTGGCTGTAGTTGATGGGCACACATGAGTCTGTGGGCTATAAGTAATTGTTGTTGTGTTTGGTGATGGGGGCTACCTCTGGTGTCTACACAGCGTATGGAGAGGTTCTGCAAATGTCGTACTCATACTATGTGTGGCCTGTGGTGGTGGAGATCTAGTGAGACTATGTGATGAGTGGGGTGTGTTACAAATGTTAAACATCCCCACATGAATGTCAGGTTCAGTCTGGGTTGGTGAGAGCATTACACCCAGCATGGCTACATATGTGCATCTCTCACAGGCTGTAGTGTTGTATGTTGGGAGATGAGCATTGACTGTGTACATGAGACAATTGCTCTATTGCCACATGTTTGCCATATTCATCATATAGACAGCCAATAGCACTGGTAAGTGACACTTGGACATGCCTGTATATTCATCCATGTCTCACAAGATATGTGAGTTACATGTGTACAACAGCTGTTGTACTGTAAGCAAGCTGGAAATGTAAGGACAGACAGTGTACTTGTAAGAAATGAGTTGGAATGGGTGCTATAGTAATTAGTAGCTCATGAAGTGCTTACATGTTCTGAACAACTGCTGAGCATGAATATGTAATACAGATAGGGTGTTGGATAATATCAACCCACTGCAACCCACAAGTGGAGACGACAGTCATAATTGGAGGCACTACACTATTACACTGCTGAGTATGGTCTGCAAGTCTATGAACCTTTATCAATGTAGATGTTAGCAGTACAGAAGTAGATGAAAGTGAGGATGATTTCACACTGCATAGCATACCTGTGACAGGTCATAGGACATCATCAGCCATACTGTGTTCCAGCTACACTGAGTATACTAGATGTACCTTCTTATGTCACAGGAGTGTTCTACCAGTGGCCTGTTGACAGAAGCAACACTACAAAAGGTGTCTGAGTGACATGTGCATATCACACCAGAGGCAGCTACAGTAAAACAGGGTTAATGTTTTGTACTCCCCCCTCATTGTAACCCATACCACACAGACAAATGGGAGGCATCTGTGTATGTAAGGATGTGAATGGCCATGACCTAGGAGCAATAGTTGTCTCAGTGTAGTGGACAACATACAGAATGGGCTTTGTGGTGAGGTGTGTGACATATGTGCACAATCTGACAGCTGATAATAGCATTGTCACCACTAGGTGAATAACCCTGTACCCATTAACTACCACCTAGGCAGCGGTCAACATTATGGACACTGTGTAAGGGATGGTGCTGTGCAGTTCACCTCCCTGAGTTGCTGACGTCTCCAGGCCCATTAGGTAGTCATACGAGGCACCCAAGTCATGACAGGGTGCCATCCATGAGCATGGAGATCATTGGACAGGCATACTCAGCACTCGGGTGACCAATATCGGATCACATTTCAACTTTAAGGGGTATTAGCCATGCGTGGATGGGCGATACCAGCCTTCACAATCCTCACCTCAACTATGGAGCATGGCTACCTTGCATAAAGACATGTGCTACACTGTGATGTTGGACATGTACACATACATATCCTGATCTGAAAGACATACGTCATGGACAGCCACCATCCTACTACAAGGATCGCCACATGGTGGACAGATCCCTGTGCCATACATGTTACATACTCCTGCCATACCATGCAACCCTGTCCATCAAAGCTGCACATGTCATCTCTGTCATACATGGTGTGATGACCACATGGTAGATGTCTTATTAACTGTCTGGAATAGTAATGTGGCACTGATGCACCTTGCGGTGGCAAAATGGCTGTCGGATACAGCTAGAAAACCTTGCCCGTACATGCTACAGTTGATAGCCATCCCTGCGAATGACGTCCGGCTAGCCATTGTCCCATGTCTATCACATGTGCAACACAGGCGATATGTGGCAGGATGTTGAACTGCTGTACAGTGCCGTGTAGATGTATATGGCAAAACACATGCATGTAAAGGTTTCCATGCATATGTGTGCATTGTCACTGCTCATGTCCATTAAGGCAGTGTATGTGTTGATATGTGACATATACACAGCATCAAGGTCAACAGCATTACTGTGGACACATCCAGGCATGTGCTGATAGGTAAGAACACCAGTACAGGCAAACAGACATACCCACATCAAGACAGCATTCACATGGAGTATGAACAATGTAATGAGGTGACACACATATATGGTTATGATATCCAATGCATAACAGGTGTTACATGTGTGTGACACAAACATGTCAGTCATGTCAGTGTCATGACGATTTGCAAAGATAACTGTTGAGATGTACTAGATTTAATACAAATGTATGTGCAGCTGTATCTCTGTACATCTCTGTGATACTGTGACCTGTCTCCATCGTTATGTCTTCCAGATAATGCCTTGTTCATGCCTGCCAGCGTATAGCCGCCTGGAGGATGATGCCCTCATCCCTACCTCCATGAGAACTACAAGGTGTTGTTCAGCCATATGCCACAGCATGTCCAGCAGCGTGATGACCTGTGGCAGGACCTTCACAGGAGGGTTAATGATGTGGATGGCCATAACTGCACCTACCAGCAGGTGTGCAGACACTGCACAAACCTGATACGACATGCAAAACAGCGTGCCAATGCAATCGCCAGGGAACAAGGTGGAGCAGGTGGTGGGCCACCAACCCAGCCCCCACTCACACCCACCGAGGAGCTACTGGCCAACCTGGGGACACCCTCAGAACAGCATCCACAAACAGTAGCTCCCATCTTGGAGGTGGGTGTCTCCCAACCAATGAACCTGGAGTTGCCTGGTAAGTCACTACTGCACATATGACTATTATATCCCATTTAGTTGCATGTGTCACTGTACAATATGTAATGTCACATCATATGCAAGGTATGTTTACACACATGCCACATACTACAGTATGCTACCCTGTGTATGCACACATGTGCATACTATATGCTATTGTACAGGTGAATGTGTTAACATGCACAGTGCACCCTGTGGCTGTCATACAGTCATGGATAATGTTCAAACTGCTGTGTCACCCCTATACAGGTACCTCTGGCATGCCACACAGACATCAGTCTGTTGCAGGTGAGACAGTTATCAGTATCAGGCATGTTAATGCATATATCTATTCACCATGTGGCCAGTTAACACATGTATACATAATGTATGGTCCAGTCATGATATACTGGTCACATCTGTCATCATTCACACTGGCTACCCATGTGCAATATATACAAACTAAATGAAACACTGACATGAAGCCACAGTATCTGTCATTGCTAGATGTGTGGACAGCTGTGCATACAATGGTGGAGGTGTTCAATGTAGGCATATGTACTATACATTGGAACAACACATGTGTGGTACACAAACAGTACCACACAGTGAGCTGGGATATGGGCAGCCCACAGGAGTCACCATTGTGTAATATGCCCCTGCACTGGGTACACACATTGTGATGTGCCATCTGACATGTCCCAGACATGTAGTGTTCCGGCTGCAATATTGTCTCACTATCCCATAATACATACCCCACATACCAAACATACAACCCGTTGTCTGCATAGCCCTGTTGACAGTGACATATCTGACATCTATGGGTGTATGTCATATGGGACAACACAGACATGTGAGATAGATGGCCATCACAAACATTTGGCCAACACATGTTCACACATGGCCATGGAGGATGGCCAGAGACATGTAGCCACACAGTAGATGTGATGTGTATACACCCTGTTGCACATTGTCCAAACATGGTTCATAGGTTCATAGGTTCATAGGTTTATACTAGGCTATCTGCCCTAAGGCATTTATAAGCCTAGCCCAAATTATTGTGGCTTACGCCACCCCTTATATGAAAAAATACTGTGCCCATTAGTTTGTTGTGCCTCTGTCCAGCAGTGACCCAGAGATGATTCCCGGGGTAAACCTACGATCTCCCATCCACAGGTCTAGATTTCTCTTGAACAGAGTCAGCAAGGTGCTCTGCCTCACATGGACCGGGATTTTATTCCACAGCATAGGGAGTCTCTGAGTGATAAATCTATCCCTCCAGCACGTCCTATTTATATCCGTGCTAAGGTTTAAGTCGCTTGCTCTAGTGGTTTTGGTGGATTTGGATTTTTGAGGTGGAGCATGTCCATTAATTCTGGGTTGGACATGGCCTTGTATGTCAGGCACATGTCACCTCTGAGCAGACGGTATGCGACTGAATAGAGCTGGAGTTTCTTCAATCTGGCAGCATATGACAGATTTTGGAGTCCCTTTATCCTTTTGGTGAGGAACTTTTGGGGTCTCTCCAATTGCTGCAGATGTCGGGTGAGATACATCCCGAATGGGGCATTGTACTCGATCATTGGTCTGATAAGTGAAGAGTACAGGGAACAATGACCTCACTAGATCTGGATGTGAATCCCTTCATGATCAGGTGGGCAATGTAGAAGGTCTTTCTAACCACTTTAGCAATGTGAGTGTCAAAGAAAGGCCACTGTCAACCTGGGTCCCCAGGTCCCTGATAACCTCTTCTGTGCTTAGTGGATTGCCACCTATATGGTAGCTTGGGGTTACCTTGTTTTTCCAAGGGTATGACTATACATTTTTGGCGTTTAACTTCAGGCCATGGCTCTGGCACCAGCTATCTGTTTCCGTGAGTCCTTCTGAAGGATATCAGTGTCCGATGCACTTTCCACTATGGCCCAGTTTGCAGTCATCTGCAAACTTTGTCAGCAAAGTCCTCCCATGTTGGCCTGTACTTCTGAGAAGTAGATGCCAAACAATAGGGGCCAGGACCGAGCCCTGTGGGACACCACTTGTGACCGGCTTGGAGTCTGACACAGCGCCAGCAACTCTAACCCTGTGGGTTCTGTCCTTAAGCCAGTTTGCAACCCATCTTGTGACATATGGGTTTACATTTAAGCTGGTAAGTTTTCTACAATACCAGTGGGGTATTGTGTCGAAAGCCTTGCAAGGTCAAGGTAGGCTGTATGGACTGCCTTTCCTCATCAATGGCCTTGGTGACTATTTGAAGAAGTCGACCAAGTTCAAAAGGCATGATCTTCCCTTGACAAAGCCAAACTGGGTCGGGTCCAATGTCTGCAAGTCCCCTATATCTTTGTTTATGAGCTCCATTATGATCCTCTCCATAGCTTTGCAGACTAGACTTGTTAAGCTTATGGGGCGGTAATTACCAGGGTCCGTGAGGCGCCACCTTTGTGGAGTGGGACCACAGTTGCCGTGACGCCACTCCTTGGGCACGTATCCTGTGGTAAGGCTGAGATTAAACAGCTGCCTTATGTGCGGTTTAATTCCTCATTTAGCTCGTGTAGCACACAGCCGGGGACACCATCCGTCCCATTGATGCTGTGTTTTTAGCTTTAGAGAGCAGCTTTCACCTGCGCATTTGAGATGTCCGGGAGGCTACACTCAGCTGGGATAGTTATCTCTCCTTTAGGGGAGAGGGGTGAAGTTTGCACTGAACCTGTCTGCCAGTATGTTGGCAATGTCTGTGGGTTCAGTGATTTTCTATCATTTTGGACTAATTCTGAGCATATCTGTGAGTTTCCACCCAGGTTCCTAACATAGCTGAAAAAGGCCTTATGATTGTCCTTTGAATCCATGGCAATTTTCTCTCAAAATTGGCCTTAGTTGATTTTATGAGTGCTCGTAATTTTTACTAATAATGATCAGGGGTGACTTCCTTTTATGGATTTTGTTCTATCATGTAATAGCTTTCTCCTCTTATTGTAAAGTTTGTTAATGGCTGGGGTCCACCAGACTGGACGTTTGCCCTTTGTGGAAAGAGTCTTGGTTTTATTTGGGATTGCCTGATCCATGCAGTCCTGGAGGTGTTCATAGAAGGCATTTGTAAGGGCTTCCAGCTTGGGTTGTGGTTTCCTCTGACTCAGGGGCCTTGAAGGATACCACACCAGTCTTGAGTAGTGTGAAGTTTGCTTTAGAGAAGTTCTTCACTATGGTCTTTTGTTTGGGGTGGGGCGGGATGTGGATTTCCAGTGAGATTAGTTTATGATCAGATCTCACCAATGAGGGATATACTTCGGTGTGGAGCATTTTGTCCCCATGTTTGTGACAATGAGATCTAGTATATTTTCTCCTCTCGTGGGAACAGTGACTAGCTGTTCCATGGCATTTGAATTTATGAACTCCAGGAACCGTTGGGCTAGAAAGTTAGGGCTTGAGTAATGTTCCCAGTCTATATTCGGGTAGTTGAAGTCACCCAATATGATGGTGTTTGGAGATACATTTATACCCTCCAGTGTCTTCAGGAAGGCTGTGTGGGGTTCCTGAGTTTGAGAGGGTGGCCTGTAGCATGCTACAATTTGTAGAGCAGTTTTGCCTATTGTTAGTTGCACCTGGATGGTTTCAGCTTCATGTTGCCACCAACCTGGAGGTGTGAGTATCCTTTATGAATATGGATACACCCCTCCTTTTGTGGAGTGGTCCGGTTTTGGGGCGGAACGCATGATATGAGGTAAAACCTAATAGTGCGGGGTGCTCTCAGGAGCCTTGAACCAGGTTTCAGTTACAGCACAGACATCGATGTTCTCCATACTGAGAAGGGCCTCGAGTGTGCATTTTGAGATTTAGACTTCTGGCATTGAGCAGCATTACCCTCAATTTCTTCCCATTTTGTTTTCTAGGGTGGTAGGTTTAGAATTTGAGCCTTGCCTAAAAAGGCACTATGGGGTGGCAAGAGCCTTAGCCAATATCCGGAATCCCAGGGGTGACAGGTGCAAGCCGTCCCTTGCGAAGCAGCGTGGCTTGTCAAGCATGTCATCCCAGGCAGACAGACACTGGATCCCCTTTGAATGACACCAGACATTAAGCCAATTGTTAAAGCTGATCATCTTGTCTCTATATTGTGGCATCATTCTTGGTGAAGGAAGGATACTGCTCAGGGTTAGGGTCATACCTGCCTGGGCTACATAATCAGAGAGCTCCTCTATGTCTCTTTTCATGCAGTCCAGGGAGGTGCGTCTCAGGTCGCTCACACCAGCATGGACAATGACTGTGTCATATTTGTACTTGCTGTGGAGTGACCAGTGCTTGTGTTATGTGGCGGATTCTAGCGCCCGATAGGCAGCTTACTGTGACCCTCTCCTTGTTCAGCCTGGTGAGTGGGACGTCAGTGTGTCTGACTATGGAGTCACCTATGACAAGTATGTTTGGTGTTGTATTTGGCCTTAAGGGCTGTGACTGCTTTGCACACTGCTTTTGTGGTTTATGTGTTGCTTGTGGGGTGTCTTGAGGTAGCAGTTGTTTGGGTGTCTGCTTTGGAGGCCTCTGCTGTTTAGGTAAATTTTTACTCAGAGCCTCCGAGTATGTCTTTGTGTGTTTATGTGTTTGATTCAGTGGAGTGGTAGCATTATGTGAGGCTGGTTTTGTGGTGTGTGGTTGTGGTCCAACTATAGCCTTAGTTGACTGATTATATTGTTGATGTGGAACACTGGACATCCTAAAAGCCTGTGCACAGCTAGTGGAGGTGTCACTTAATTCGACCATATAAGATGTGTTGAACATCACGACTGTGTCATAGCATGACAGTAGTCACCTGTACAGCTTCCACAGACATTGAAACCACATCAGGCCACAGATACCGTACATTTCCCTTGCTGCTGTAGGACATCACTGTCAGGCGTGCACCTCGTGTGTGTGGTACATTAATGTCATGTGGGACATGGTGTATTGACAAGTCTGCCATGTGTGGACATGGTTGCCAGGCAGCTAAGACTTTGTAGTAGTAGTTGTGCAGGGGTGTCATCCATAGGTCTTCCAGTGACCTGTCACATGACACAGCATGGTTTGGTGTGTATACACCTCAGCGACGTGGGTCACAATCCACAGTTATGTAATGTGTATGCATGCAGTTATGGCTATGCACTGTGTGTGTATTACACACTGTATAGCAATATATACGCCTCATGATGCCATGCAATGGCACAGTGTCTGTACTTCACACTGTATAGCAATGTAGACTCCTCACACTACCCTTCAATGCTCATGCACATTTGCTAAAAGTGCATCCTATCTGTAGGGCATACAGACAACACTGCAATGTGATACCCATTACAACGCTGTACATGTGTCAGGACACCATTCTGTCAGACATGTATGCATGTCAATGCACACGTCAGCAGATTACATGTCAAGGTCACTTCAGCCATGTGTACTGTTAACCTGTGCTGGTCCACATGGTGTATCACAGGGATGCATGCTTACTACCATGATTGTGTGAACTGCATGGCTACTGATGTGACACCTGCTTGCTGTTGTGTGCAACCCAGGGAGGTATGCTAACTTCCACTATTAATGTCTGAGCTGCATGCCGTCTGCTGTATCACATGCATGCTGCATGCCATCTGTCAAATCACATGCATGGTGTGTCTGTGTGTCTGTGTGTGTCTATTGTAAAGTAGTCTTTCTTTGCATTCACAGGTGATGTAGGTGCGTTACCCTCCTGTGGTCCGTCTGATGTTAGTGTCCCCACAGATACTAGCAGTGATTAACATATGCATGAGGTACAGACAGGGTTGTCAGGGGCTGAATCTGTGCCAATGGTTGCCATCCCAGCTATGTCCCCCTCTTCCCCGCACACAGTTCTCATGCCAACACATACCCCATCACCAGTGGCCATAGAGGAAAGACAGTCAGCATGTGTTAGCTTGGAACAGGAATGTGTGGTGGCTACAGAAGGTGTGTCTCCACACCATGGTGTCAGTATAATGACTGCAGATGTGCCACACAGGCATATGGCCAGTGCTGCTCGTAGGAGGACCTCCGGCAGACATGCACCTGCAGGACAGAGCGCAGCAGCTGGTGTCACCAGACGCATGTTCCAGACTGTAATGGCGGCACAGGCACGTGCTGAATGACAGAACAGAGAAGGGCAGAGGCTTCACAGGGCTGCTTTCCGTACTCTAAATGACAACATCCAGGCATTAGCAAATGCTCAACAGCAGATTGCTGATGTTCTGGACAGGCGATTGGGTGACATGGTTGGAATCCTTGACCATGGTATGGCAATCCGTGAGCGTGAGCTGTCTGTGCTGGAACATCTGGTAGGAGTGAGGCGTAGGCCATGTGGACATAGGCCAGCTACACCACCTAGTGCAGGTCAACGTGAACGAGCCACATCACATGCCCGCTCCCATAGTGCCGGTAGCAGTAGCAGTGCAGCTGGTGCTGCGCTGTCCATGCCAGGACACAGCAGGCCACATGGACGTGGCCCTGGATGTTCCCAGCGGGGACATGGTTCCAGTGGACATGTATCACTGAACAGTAGCCAATCTGTAGCTCCGCCTGGTAGTGCCCGTGCAACCCCTGGCAGGCACAGGTCATGTGGCTGTGGCCGGACACAGTGAGCTGTACATCCTGGTCTGTACAATCTGGAGCTGTCAATAATACCCCTGTGTAAGCCTGACAAAAGGCAGAACTGTGTGCACACATACTCGCACACAGCAGAAACAACTGTAGGGCACCGCAACACCCACATGCATAACGACCACACATGTCCAATCAGATCACCGGCCCTTACCCACACACATGATGTCATCCACTGGTGCAGCCTATGCCCCTGGCAAACATTATCACCCTATGAATATGATGATGCCTGTGCCACATCCCTGTCATCCACACCATCGGTGCAGGGACATGCTCATTTGGTCTGATGCACAGGGTGAACAGAATAGTGAGATAAGTGTATATTACATTAGTTGTGTACTGTTGACATGCATCAGACATGCCATGTAGTACAGGTTTATAATGCATTGTTATATGTTCACAATATGTGTCTTGGTAACAACGGTAACAGCATGTTGGTAATTATGCCCTGCTTCCCTCCTTAAGGTCTAATTGCATGTGCCATTACATTACAGTGTTTGCAGTTGGAGTGCATTGTTGTATGTTCACAGTATGTGTCTTGGTAACAACAGTAACAGCATGTTGGTAATGATGCCCTGCTTCCCTCCTTAAGGTCTACTTGCATGTGCCAATAAGTAGCAGTGTTTGCAGTTTCACATGTGAAAATGTGGAGTACTCACAGGTATGCATGGCAATACCAGCATGCTATATGTAGCCTCAACCTCACTGTTAGAAGGGCTACCATTCCACAGATGTCCACACATTGACTGATCCAGAAGCATGTGGGCTGTTTAATAGGCTACAGTGGCTAGAGACGTGACATCCATACCAGGTCACATCACAGGTATGGTGACATGGTGCGGGGGTTTACACAGTGGTCTGGCCAATGATAACGTGAGAGGCCACTTGATAGCATGAGGCCTCACTGTGTAGCAGTAATACCCTGTCACATTACAGGATGAGGACACACACAGACATACACAGAAACACACAGTAACATGCCCACACTTATGGGGTCAACACCACTATAACGCACACTCGATAGTGTTGAGGTGAGGACCCCTGCCTATGTGGTAATCATCCTCATAGTACTGTGCACCCACACGACATGACACAGAGAATGAACATGTACAGGTAGCCAGTAAGGCTGAGACCGATGGCATCAACAGGGTAGTAGACTGCATCACCATGAGGGGTTAGGGATCCTGTCTGTTCTGTATGGTAGCATACACCCTCACTCCATGCACCAGACAGCCATACATACATACACACACACACACACACACACACACACACACACACACACACACACACACACACACACACACACACACACACTGTGGAGTCCACAAATGTCATTCACATACAGATAGCTGACATGTGTGTGATACACACACCACCCCTGCCTACATCATGCTTTCTATACTGCAGTATGTACAGATCTCTACAACAGTGTACAGGGGTGTGTAACAATTGGGATGTATTCCCCACCATATGTGGCATATATGGTCACATAAGCAAACACACATGGCAGTACTGTGAATCATACACCTGCTATATGATGATACGTCTGACAGACATGCAGCAGTATTGGCCAAATTATGTGTACCAATGTTACCTTTGGCAATTGTGCTGCTATATGCACATGGGAGGATGTAAGTGTTACAGGTATCAAGTGATTTATGGTCAGTAACACCCTGACCGCTGTGTAGGTTGTATGTCTTCACTTTCAAGTAACAGTAACATAGCATACTGTTTGCACATGTAATGGTAGGATGGCTTGTGACACACCTGTGAGCCGTCTTCAGCAAACATCCATCTGCAAAGGTGGATCACCACTTTATGTACACACATCCATCCATACCTGATGTACATCCTACCATACTGTCAGTATTTCACCATATACAAGTGTCAATGATGGGGCTGCATTGCAACTGCATGTTGTAGTTAGGCACAAATGAATTACATACATCAGCTACTGCACATGCATGGTAGCTGCATGCACACCACTACATGTACATGTGTGTTGGTCCTACATTCCTGTCATGTAGCCATGTTTGTATGCATTGCAATTGGTGGACATGTGTGATGACATACATAACACATGGACTGTTGTATGATATGATGGTTGTCATGGGTAACTATTACAGAGGGAATGTTACCTCGGTCAACATTGCTACCTTATGTACTGTTAGCATTCAACAGCCATGGACCTACCTTCCATGTGCATGTGTGTGATTGCTGTAGCCACTTGTCTGCACGGAGGACAGCAAAAGCTATGCTATGTACATATGCGTTGTGTGTGTGTGGGCCATGTACATATCCACTGCAATTACATGTATGTCATATCCAAACATGAGTGTTCTTTGGTGTACAGCGACAGTCATCTGTTAAAGCTGTGTAAGACCCAGGGCCCCTGTTATGTGTAGAGCCGACCTAGTTATGAACAGTGGTATCATTGCATTGCATAACACATGATGGAACCCTGTCAGTACATGTGTAGTCTTCACAGTTGCTGTAGACCTATGCACAGTCCACTGGTCATGAGTCACATGGTGTTGTAGTAATGTATGGATGTGTGCTGCTGGTCCAAGGACATGGTGATGTCTGAGGGCTACATAGTAGAATGCGGCATTTACCACTGTGATCTGCATCTGAGACATCTGTGATGGCTCTTGAGTGTGTACTGGTCAGTACATGTGAGTGGCCTTCATGTACATGGGGACAGTAACACCAAACTGTGCCCTTCTGTGTTTAGAATTCATGTGCATGCAAGACAGCCCTTCACTACTACTAAGTGTGTGAGCATTCCCAGTACACTGTTGTGTAAATGGACACACAGTACATTCCAAACTGTGTCCTTCCATGTTTAGAATCCATGTGCATGCAAGACAGCCCTTCGCTACTACTAAGTGTGTGAGTAACACCAAACTGTGCCCTTCCGTGTTTAGAATCTGTGTGCATGCAAGACAGCCCTTCGCTACTACTAAGTGTATGAGCATGCCCAGTACGCCATTGTGTAGATGGACACACAGTATATTCCAAACTGTGCCCTTCCGTGTTTAGAATCCGTGTGCATGCAAGACAGCCCTTCGCTACTACTAAGTGTGTGAGTAACACCAAACTGCGCCCTTCCGTGTTTAGAATCCATGTGCATGTAAGACAGCCCTTCACTACTACTAAGTGTGTGAGCATGCCCAGTACGCCATTGTGTAGATGGACACACAGTACATTCCAAACTGTGCCCTTCCATGTTTAGAATCCGTGTGCATGCAAGACAGCCCTTTGCTACTACTAAGTGTGTGAGTAACACCAAACTGTGCCCTTCCGTGTTTAGAATCCATGTGCATGCAAGACAGCCCTTCACTACTACTGTGTGTGAGCATGCCCAGTACGCCATTGTGTAAATGGACACACAGTACATTCCAAACTGTGCCCTTCCGTGTTTAGAATCCGTGTGCATGCAAGACAGCCCTTCGCTACTACTAAGTTTGTGAGCATGCCCAGTACGCCGTTGTGTAGAGGGACACACAGTACATTCCAAATGGACGTGTGATACTAAGTGTGTGAGCATGCTCAGTGACACCTTGTGTCGGTTATGTGCCTCTGTGTATGAGCATGGCCATTGAAATCCTGTATAGCGATGGTGGATATCCAGGCAACAGATGTCCATACCCCACATCAGGATGGATTCCCACACTGAACACACTGGTTGACTGTCTTGAAGGGTGTACTGTCTGTGGCATGTCTCGTATCTATGTAGTGTTGTAATAGTGCTCCATAGATAGGCAGTTCTCCCGCTCACACCACTGCCGTATGTTTGTCTACGTCTACCTTGGGACAGTAATATGGTTTTAGACTGCTCACTCTCTATACATTCCCTATCGGCATCTGTGCCTTTGCGGATGATGTCATCCACCTAGAAGTATGCCTCTGGGAGTGCTGTGTTCCAGTAATCTTGGTAGCGTGTTCTGTAACTGCGTAATGCTGTAGTGTGATAAGGTAGTTAGGTGTATGTTCGAATCCTAGCCCTGCCAACTGAGTGTCTGTGTGTGTGTTTCCAGCTGCCTGGGGACAGAGTAATGCTTTTAGATGGCTCACTCCCCATACATTCCCTATCAGCGTCTTTGCCTTTGCGGATGATGTCATCCACCTAGACATATGCCTCTGGGAGTGCTGTGTTCCAGTAATCTCGGTAGCGCATTCTGTAACTGTGTAATGCTGTAGTGTGATAAGGTAATTAAGTGTATGTTCGACTCCCCAGCCCTGCCAAGTGTGTGTGTGTGTGTGTGTGTGTGTGTGTGTGTGTGTGTGTGTGTGTGTGTCTGTGTTTCCAGCTGCCTGGCAACAGAGTAATGCTTTTAGATGGCTCACTCCCCATACATTCCCTATCGGCATCTTTGCCTCTGTGGATGATGTCATCCACCTAGAAGTATGCCTCTGGGAGTGCTGAGTTCCAGTAATCTCGGTAGCGCGTTCTGTAACTGCATAATGCTGTAGTGTGATGAGGTAGTTAGGTGTATGTTTGACTCCCAGCCCTGCCAACTGTGTGTGTGTTTCCAGCTGCCTGGGGACAGATTAATGCCTTTAGATATCTCACTCCCCATACATTCACTATCGGTGTCTTTGCCTTTGCTGATGTCATCCACCTAGAAGTATGCCTGTGGGAGTGCGGTGATGCTGAAACTCGGTATCACATTCTGTTACTGCATAATGCTGTAGTGTGGTAGACTAGACAGGTAGGTGCTCGATTCCAAGGCATGGCAGGTGTGTGTGTTTGGCAGTTATAACGTATATGTTGGTATCTGTGGGTGGCTAGCTGAGGGATGTGTTCATTGTGTTTTGTTGCTGACCTATATAGTGTCCACAGCCCACATATTCTGCCAAGACACTGGGTTGTCAACACATACATTCGCCAATAGGTCTGGTGAGTAAATGTCAGCAGCCCTACTCTTACCCTTGATAGTCTGACCCATGTGACGCAACAAAACACACATGCCTTGATAGTAACAACACTACATGATGCAGGTAGCACATGTAGTTTCCTTTTCATTCCTGTATAATGCTTTGCTGTCATGTGGTCCGCTGTTGTGATATAAATGCAATATCTACATATGTGTGTACATGTATATGTGTGTATGTAGATATATATATATATATATATATATATATATATATATATATATATATATATATATATATATATATATGTCCATTGTTAGAAAAATATGTATTAGTAATATGCATGCTTAGTGCATTCGAGGTTTAAAAGGGTTAATACATTTATTCTGTTCACACTGCATGAATCTGCACAGCTACTAGAGACATTCCAATCCTGTTTATGTCATGAAAATAATAAGAAGTGTTTCATTTCCACTAGTGTCATGAGACTTAACAAAGACTTATTGATTTTCTGCTTATGCCATGAGAAAGTACACAGCTGCTGAAGCTATTGATAATGAAAACAAAGGCTGCTTGAAAGTATAAACCGTAGTCAGCATTACTTGTACCTAAGCTAGAAATGTACCTTGGATCTAGGCAAAATGTAACACATATATATTAGAACTGCACAACTGAAGAATTGAAAGATTGTGATGGGCTAAAAATAAGCCCCAAGGCCAGGTTGTTTTTCTCAAATGTTTTTGTAAATCAACAATAATTCAGTCATGTCAGCAGGAAATCTAAGTAACATTTTCTATGTAACACATAGTGAGTTTTAAATCTGAACATGTCAGCAGGAAATCTAAGTAACATTTTCTGTAGAACAATACAGAAAGCTGTGTCTAACTACGTCAGCAATAGAAGTAACATTTCTGTGTAACATGGAAAGAACTGTATAAAAATGCCATACTAATTATTGATGGCCAGACAAATCATTCTGCATGCTTTGTCTCCTTGCTGCAAGTTAATAAAGGGTGCCATACTTGAACCTTACATGAATTGGTCTTTGAAGTTTTTTCCTTTGACATCCATGTATATATGTATACAAATAATATATATGATATATGTAGATATAGAGAGATAGACATAGATGTGAACATCTATGTCTGGTGACATCAGCACTATTGAATGTTTGTGCCAGATGATCTGTACGTGATAACCTGGGATCTATGTATATCTGCCATGGCATAGTGGTAATGCACATCATCTGTAGTGTGCAGGGTCACGGGTTGTAGTCATGTAGACACCGGTTATTTTGTTGCTGGGAAGACCATGGGACATCAAATATGGTGATAGTAAGGCACCTGTTGCCAGTTGTGTACGGATCCAAGCAACACTGAGCAGTGGTTATTACTTTGGAGGTTCGGTATGGGTCATATAACTATTCATTAGAAGACTATACTATGCAGATGTGGTTGACAATAGTGTATCCCATTTATCACCAGGGTGTGATGCAGGTCCCTGGAGTGTATGTGTGTAGTCAGCCAGGTGCAGGGCTCGAATATAGTTGACAGCATGGGAGGGGGGGGGTCAGGCATACTGTATGTACATTGCAGAACTGTGCCTCGGGAGTGCTCCTGCCTTAGCACGCCTAAGCTAGGGGTGTGTCTATACCTGCCTGGTGACATTGGGAGGGATGACAGCAGTGGTGGGGTAGTCAGGGTGTACAGGCTGCACAAACAGGTGTTGATCAGCACAATCAGCAGATGACATGGGAGGGATCCAATGTCTGTCTGCCTGGGATGACATGCTTGACAAGCCACGCTGCTTCGCAAGGGACGGCTTGCACCTGTCACCCCTGGGCTTCCGGATATTGGCAAAGGCTCTTGCCACCCCCATAGTGCCTTTTTTAGGCAAGGCTCAAATGATAAACCTACCGCCCTAGAAAACAAAAATGGAGAAAAACTAAGGGTAATACTGCTCAATGCCAGAAGTCTAAACCTCAAGATGCATGCCCTCGAAGCCCTCCTCAGTATGGAGAACATCGATGTTTGTGCTGTGACTGAAACCTGGTTCAAGGCTTCTGAGAGCATCCCAGCACTATCAGGTTATACCTCATATCATGCCCGCCCCAAAATCCGGAACGAACTACAAAAGGAGGGGGAGTATCCATATTCATAAAGGATACCCACACCTCCAGGTTAGTGGCAACGCACGAAGCATCGGAGACCATCCAGGTGCAATTAACCATAGGTAAAACTGCCCTACAGTTTGTAACATGCTACAGACCACCTTCTCAAACTCAGGAAACCCACACAGCCTTCCTGAAGACACTGGAGAGTATAAATGTCTCTCCAAACACCATCATATTGGGTGACTTCAACTACCCAAACATAGACTGGGAACATTACTCAAGCCCCAACACCCTAGCCCAAAGGTTCCTTGAGTTCATAAACTCAAATGCTATGGAACAACTAGTCACCATTCCCACAAGAGGAGAAAATATACTAGACCTGATCATCACAAACATGGGGACAAAATGCTCCACACGAAGTATATCCCTCATTGGTGAGATCAGACCATAAATTAATCTCACTGGAGATCCACATCCCGCCCCCACCCCCAGCAAAAAAGACCACAGTGAAGAACTTCTCAAAAGCAAACTTCACACTTCTTAAGACTGGAGTGGTATCCTTCAAGGCCCCCCGAGCCAGTGGAAACCACAACCCATGCTGCTGAAACCCTTACAAATGCCTTCTACGAGCACCTCCGGGAATGTATGGATCAAGCAATCCCTAATAAAATCAAGACCTTTTCCACCAAAGGCAGGCCGGTCTGGTGGACTCCAGTCATAAACAAACTCTACAACAAGAGGAGAAAGCTACTACATGACAGAGCAAAATCCCTAAATGGGAAGGCATCTCTGATCAATACTAGCAAAAACTACGATCACTCATAAAATCATCCAAGGCCAACTTTGAGAGAAAAATCGCTAATGACACAAAAGACAATCATAAAGCCTTCTTTAGCTATGTTAGAAACCTGGGTGGAAACTCCCAGATATGCTCAGAATTAGTCCAAAATGATAAAAAATCACTGAACCCACAGACATTGCCAACATACTGGCAGACAGGTTCAGTGCAAATTTCTCTCCTTCTCACCCAAAAGGAGAAATATCTATCCCACCAGAGTCTAGCCTCCCAAACATCTCAGATGCCCAGGTGAGAGCTGCTCTCTCTAAAGCAAAAACACAGCATCAATGGGACGGACGGTGTCCCCAGCTGTGTGCTACACAAACTCAATGAGGAACTAAACCCACACATAAGGCTGCTGTTTAATCTTAGCCTTACTACAGGATACGCACCCAAAGAATGGCGACGGCAACTGTGGTCCCACTCCACAAAGGCGGTGCTTCTACGGACCCTGAAATTACCGCCCATAAGCTTGACGAGCCTTGTCTGCAAAGCTATGGAGAGGATCATAATGGAACTCATAAATAAAGACATTGGGGACCTACAGACACTGGATCCTACCCAATTTGGCTTTGTCAAGGGCAGATCCTGCCTCTTGATCTTGGTCGACTTTTCGAAACAGTCACTAAGGCCATTGATGAGGGTAAGGCAGTTCACACAGCCTACCTTGACCTAGCAAAAGCATTCGACACAATACCCCACTCGGGCATCATAGAAAAGCTCACCAGCTTAGATGTAAACCCATATGTCACAAGATGGGTTGCAAACTGGCTCAAGGAAAGAACACACAGGGTTAGAGTTGCTGGTGCCATGTCAGACTCTAAGCCGGTCACGAGCGGTGTCCCACAGGGCTCAGTCCTGGGCCCCCTCTTGTTCGGCATTTATTTTTCTGAAGTGCAGGCAAACATAGGGGGATTGTGGCTGACAAAATTTGCAGATGACTGCAAACTGGGCACCATAATTGACACTCCATCAGACACAGACATCCTCCTGAAAGGTCTCATAGAAATGGATAACTGGTGCCAGAGCCATGGCCTTAAGCTAAATACCAAAAAATGTATAGTCATACCCTTTGGAAAAACAAGGTAACCTCTAATTACCACATAGGTGGTAATCCATTAAACACGGAAGAAGTTATCAGGGACCTGGGGACCCAAGTTGACAGTAACCTCTCTTTTGACACTCACATTGCCAAAGTGGTTAGGAAGACCTTCTACATTGCCCACCTGATCATGAAGGGATTCACATCCAGATCAGGAGAGGTCATTGTACCCCTGTACTCTTCACTTATCAGACCAATGATTGAGTACAACGCCCATTCGAATGTACCTTACCCGACACCTGCAGCAGTTGGAAAGACCCCAAAAGTTCCTCACCAAAAGGATAAAGGGGCTCAAACATATGTCATACGATGCCCGACTGAAGAAACTCCAGCTCTATTCAGTCGCATACCATCTGCTCAGAGGTGATCTGTGCCTGACATACAAGGCCATGTCCAACCCGGAATTAATGGACATGCTCCACCTCAAAAAATCCAAATCCACCAGAGCCACGAGAGCAAGAGACTTAAACCTCAACATGGATATAAATAGGACGTGCTGGAGGGACAGATTCATCACCCAGAGACTCCCTACACTATGGAACAGAATCTCAGTCCATGTGAGGCAGAGCCCCTCACTGACTCTGTTCAAGAGAAATCTTGACGAGTGGATGGGAGATTGTAGGTTTACCCCGGGAATCATCTCTGTATCACTGCTGGACAGAGGCACAGCAAACTAATGGGTATAGTATTCTCATCCAAAGGGGTGGTGAAAGCCACACACACTCTGGCTAGGCTTATAAATGCCCTAGGGCAGATAGCCTAGTATGAACCTATGAACCTATGAACCTATGAACATGGCCAGCCCGCACCTGAACAGTACGGTAATGTGAGCAAGCAGCATACACACAGGTTTCTTTCGCATTCTACACCACCAGTGTATACCTGCGGGGACATTTCATGACACAGTCCAGCCAAATGAGAAGGGTTGCAGCAGGCAACATATACCAACATGTGCAGGAGGCTGGGGCGGTGAGGATGTGTATGCTGCTGAACAACCCTTACTAGGGTGACATAAGACTTTATAGACCCAGGGTGACTTACTAGGGGCTACATGGGCTGGGGATGGTGGAGCACTATGGGGTGGACAGAGACCTGTGCCTGGCACACCTGACACATCAAACAGGCTGAGGGAAACCCATCACAGTGGATACCATGGTATGTGTTGGCCGAGGTGTAGTAGCCAGAGGTACTTCACACAGCACAACTGGGGATATCATGGGTATCTCACAGGCATCTGCATCCAGAGTATTGCACCAGTTCACAGACGCCATGTCAACACATGCTAGTGAGTATGTACATGTCCTCAACACACGTGATTAGTAGACCAGCAATATGCATCAGTTCAACCACATGGATGACTACCCTGGGGTACTGGGTGCTATAGCCTGCACACACATACACATCAAAGCACCACCCGGTGAGTGGGGTAGGGCCTACAGTCACTGCAGGGGCATACCCTCCAACAGCTAGGCCGTATGCGATAGCCAGGGCATCAGATTGAAAGTGTGTGCTGCTGCCCTGGAAGCTATGATGATTCCGATATATGGCTTCTGACACAGCTGTACCACACCAATGCCAATATGGACATCCCCTACAGTCTCCTAGTGGGGGATGCTGGGTAAACACTGGTGTCGTGGCTGATGACACCCATTAGCAATGCACACACACCTGAACACTCACACCATAATGAGGCGGATGCACAGGCAAGACATATAATTGTGCATGTGTTTGGGATGCTCAGTTCATGGTTCTGGTATCCGGACACATCCGGTGGAGCCCTGCAGTATTCACTAGCTACATGCATACAAGTTGTTATGGTATTTGCTATGATACACAATATTATCCTGCAGTAACAGTTGCAGCCGGAACAGCATGGGGCAGGGCCAGACAGCCCAACACCACTGCCAAGGCCTGTACAGGCACAGTGTGACTTGCTGAAGGAACTACCTGAGCAGGGCACAGTTGGCGAAAGCCCGTGCACAGTATGACTTGCCCTTGGCAAAGAGGTAACACAAGGCATATGCACTGACACAGCAGGTACCCACGGATTTCCCCTCTCTGACCCGCACACAGTACAATGGATACCAAACATGACACTACCTGTGCTCGGCCATGTATAGGAGGTGCACTGTGTGCATCCGACATAGGCAGCTCTCCAGCACCATCCTCAGGTCCAGAACACACCCAGGGTACATCTATTGACCTAACAATTGGCAGTTGTATTAGAATGTGTATTTACCCATTGCTATGGTATGTATGTGAGCATACAAGTGATTGTGGTGGCCGAATGTTAGGGCAGCAGACAGTACACATCCATAGTGGCACCATGACCTCTGTAGCACATACGGGGGTCACAATGGTAGCCAGTAGTACACAGGGTGTCCCGACCCACTGCAGAGTATGGGTTGACCATCATGTGTGTCCGTACAGCCCACACACATTCCATGCAGCTGGACAGATGTGGACCAATACAGACAAATGATATACAATGGCCTATGGATATGCCCAATGAATGACCCCAACCCCCTACAACACACACAGACTACAGCAGGCCAGGCAGTTTGATGTAGGTTGTGTAAGCTAGGATGTCCAACACCACTGTGCTGGTATTTAAAGCTGGGAACTGACGTACACTGGTATCCCTCCAACCAGCAATTTAGGTAGGTCCACACACTGACATGGAGTACCTGGCATACCAGTACAGTAGCAGCAGATGTGTACAACTGTCAGCTGTGCCCCCCGTCCATCCTACACATGTGAGAGTCATGTGCACCACCCATGGTGCTGTGTAGGACTGTGGTTGTGGTTGGATGTCCCCCCACGCTATGCAGACATGTAGCAACTGTCAATGCCACATAACCATTAGCTACCCTGCAGACACAGCATGACACCTGTCTATGTAGAACGGATGGGTCAGCAACACAGTACTAACTATCTGGACATGTGACACATGCGATACAGTTGACCATACTTGGCATGCTCACACACATGACGGTATGACGGTAATGTCGGTCAACAACATGCGTAACAGTCATACTGGGCATGCTCACACACTGAAACACAGGATGGCCAGGCATGCATACACCAGTGGTCCGGACATATCTGCCAGTACATTGCTATACTGTTGGATGACTGCGCTGTATGGTGTGTGTGTGGTCTATTGTCTGTACATATGCCATGGTCTATTGTTAATTCACATGAGCTATGTGTGCAGGGTACTGCTACCAACACGTGAATAGGGCCGTTCTTTGTTTGCGGACAGACCGACACCTTTGGATATGGACTGGGTAAGGCACATTCCAGCAGGTGGGAGCAGATGTGTGTGGATTTGCACAGTGTTAAGCACTGCTGACCTCTGGTCACAGCACCTTATACCCGTTTAGACTCCACATTTCTTTGACAGTGCACTACTGACACACTGGTAGACAAACACGCTTACAGCCACTCGCTCACCGACATTTCTACTTACATTTGTCACTCACGCTGGGTGTGTGTGATCCCTTGTGATGCATATTACATCAGACTACATGACTACAGTATCGGGTATGTGTAACTATTTGGTGACGGCAGGCGTTCAACTGTACGGACTCGGTGGCCTGTCCAGTGACATAATCATATTATATGCGTGTTCCTCATGCGATCTGCTCCCATCTGCCTGATACACGGGAACCGATACTCTGCAATTCTGACATGTGAATATGATTTTGTTAACACAGCTGTCTGCCGAGTCATGCTACCGCATACCTACTGTACATTTTCCACCTTTCAGATTGCACGACGGGAGACTGTAGGAGTGACACCTTTCCCATTTTGCATAGGACAGCCCCTCATTAGGCATATCTCATGTGACAATACCAGACCTCTCCACGAATCGGGGACAGATTTCTACAGAATCAGGGACAGGTCAAGAAAAAATCAGGGACAATCAGGGATACTTTTACAAAAGTAGTGCTATTAACTTGAAACATTGACAGAATCAGAGCATATGAATTAATACACATTTTCTGAAGTAAAAGAAGTTTATAACTCTTACTTATTGTCATTAGTCATTAAGTGTAATTCACCACCTTTCCTTCAAAAGTCACTAATTTTAGGAGGGATTAAGAGGGGCAGAGTTAAACTTTCAGTCAAACTCAGGGACTTACCTGAAAATCAGAGACAGTTGAGAGGTATGGACAATACTCTAGCCATTGCAACTGTCCTGATTAGGGGACATTCTCATGTTGTACGTGTCTGTACTGGTTGCTTGTTACAGGTCTTCTATACCTGACACGTCGATATGTTATATGTAGTAGCATAAGCAACTTTACTGCTGCTAGACTATGCTTTGATTTGTGCCGATATGTATATTTCTGTACTATGCATGGCTGTAGGTATGTTCTGCCCTGGTACGTCTGACATTTCTACAGAGCAGGTTCCACTTTGGCCATTCAGAATGGTGGTGGCCCTATAGATCCTATATGTAGAGCTATCACATGTGTCAAGGCAACACATACCCACAGCCAATAGTAAACTGACGACTTCCACGGTTTGCATACGTTAAGGTTATTAATGTAGCATTATAATTGATAATACTGTTTCCTATTACATGTAGCTGTTTCTGATACAACAAATTAATTTCTGACACCACTACACACACTATCTAGCCTCCTTTCCTGAACTCACAGGCCATGTGCCATAACTGTCATTTTGCAGGGAACAACTGCCCAGATGGGTGTGTCCCTCGAAGGCATACGGGTGTTGAACCTCATCTATTATGCTATCATCTACCTAAGGTGGTCAGCAAATTATGCACTTTCCGTCACTAGCAGAACTCACATACCAATGGGGGTGAATGAACACTGTATCAGAAACAATGCATAACACCCTGTGGGACACATTTAGACAATTGGTTCTATTAACCAGACACATTTACAGTCACAGAGCATATGTATTCATTCACGTTTGTCGAGGTACATGCTGTTTATGACTCATACATGTTGACATCTGTCATTACCTGTATTCCGCCACCTGTCCACCTAATATCACTAGTTCTGGAAGTGTTTAGTTGGACTTTGTTACATTCTGCTACATAACTATGGACGTCCATGCTAATCGGGTACACGGCACTGATTTGGTCTCTATGTATTCCCCCGATGGTTTACAGACTATCTGGTAGATGTGCTCTTCAGGTTTGGGAGGTGTAGGCATATGCTATGCCCACATAGGAATATTAATGACTTCCACTGGGCGGGCCTACTACATCTCTGCCAACCAGCACCTGCACACTTAAGCCCATTATTGCATACCCATGGTCCACCTACCTGGCACCCCTCTACAGCAGTCATGACAAATACTTACTGCAAGCGCGGCTGGGGTATGAGCACACCCCTACACATTGCCCACTCTCCCCGTCTCGGGACACATGTTGTACGTTTTGTCAACCCATGTATTATCACACTTGCACAACCTACTGTTCCATGTACAACTACATCCTGCTCATATCAATGTCAGCAGGTTCATACATACCCTGAATTTTTGGGGTCCCGCAAGGGACACCGTTATCCATATTTAAAGTGTAGACCTTGCAGATCTCTCCCACTGGTACTTTCCTACTGGTGTTTTGGACAGCGGCCGGGTATTGATCTGTATTGCCTGTCTGTATGTCTGACCGGCCTAGCTGGGTGGTGTGGGGGGTACAACGTTCATTTATTGGACCTCCCAGTCACATATGCCTGGGCTGTAAATATGTTACCCCTAATTGCTGTGAAGTAACCTATTTATGTACATGTGTATATCTACAATGACATATATATTTTGTTTTGTATGTGTATATATCAATACCTGTTGTTTGTGTATATATATCTATCTATATATATATATATATCCGTAGTATATCCTTGTGTGTGTATATATATATATATATATATATATATATATATATATATATATATATATATGTATATAAATTAATAAATATATATATATATATATATATATATATATATATATATATTATATATGTATATATATGTTTTTATCTATATATACATCTGTGTGTCTGTTAACCTATACATTTCCCAGACATGGACACTTACGCATGCATATTGGGTTTTATCTCTGTTTCAACAGCATACTATTGCCTTAGTCATTATGACACCGACACTTCACTCCGGTGAACTTGTGACCAGTATATTGCACGTTATACAGCGGACAGATGTTGCACGTTTTTCATGTCTGGGGTGCCGCTGCTAACTGGGAAGTGATACAGTGTCATTCCACCTATTACTCGTATGCGCAGCCTATTATTCCTGCTACTGTGTTTGTTTCTATGCACATTCATATTATTACTGTTGATAGAATGAGTGTTTGTGTTACTGTAATTGTATGTCAACATAGTGATGTCTTCATGTAGTTGTGTCTTTCTGCTTTTCCCAGTTTGGGGTTGTCACAGCAGAACTCCGTTCCGCTCATGGGTGGCGTATAGGTTTTACGTGCCGGGCTGCCAGCCCTGACGCACAATGTCTGACAACGATACACCCATTCACGTATCCACGCAAACGACACTTTATCAGGGAATCACACCTACGTACTAGCTGACCTCCACGGGTCGCTCCATTGCACCTGGAGCAACATACCCTAGCACTCCTGTGTCCATAATCGCATATCCATAGTTTCACCAGCACACCCGTGTTGAGTTTCCATGCATAACGGCCATTATACACCTGATATCGCAGCCATGACACACCTTTACACACTGCCGTCTCCAGAGCGTTGGGGCCCTACACACATTTTGTACCACCTCGTGTATTCACAGGCTCACCACCCATTCATATTTGCACATACGTGCCTTTCCTGGTGTTATGGATTATGAACGATTTGCAGGTTACAAGTGTAGGTGGTCGCAATATGTACTACATTCCATCTGTTTACAATGTTGACGTAGCACTTCAACGATGTTATGGCCACTGGTATAACCCTGCCTCTGGTGTGAAAAGTGGTGCTCTACTCACACTTGTGCAGCTTTATCTGACATACGCTGTGAGCACTTTATAATTCCTTACTTGCTCTAGATTCCCTTCACAACCCTTATGTTTGCTTTCGTCTTTTGGCGTTCCTTACATAGATATATATATATATATATATATATATATATATATATATATATATATATATATATATATATATATATATATATATATATATATATATATATATATATATATATGTATATGTGTATATATATATATATATATATATATATATATATATATATATATATATATAGATAGATATATAATTGCATATTTCTGCTATGTCTGTGGATATTTATCTATACACACATCTATCTATCTATATATATAAAAGTTACAGCTGTACAAGACAACATACATTTGCAATGCTAATAGCTGTGTACACCCGCGCAGGCACACTTGCATCTACTTATTCTGAGTTACATATGTTTACTGGCACTTCTTGGGATTACATGTGCCTTATTCCTTATGAAAGTACCACTTTCATTGATGGAATCCAGTTAACGGACCCATGCGAACGCGGTCACCTTTACATGTGTAAATGTTGGCTTTACAGCACAGAGGCATTCATTACACAATTAATATGTGCTATAGTCGTACTTGAACCGAGAATGCCTTTACATTAGGCGGATGCTCTAACCACTACACTATTGTTGTATACCCATGGTTCATAGCTGCTCTGACATACGCCTCACCGCTTCCCTTACACAGCAGGCATCCATTCTCCTGCTGGGAAAACCACAGTACTACACTTAGGACATTCCCTGTTTCCTACTGCTCTGGACCCGTGCTGCATGTCTACTCACTCCAAGGATATTCAGAACTCCTACGCTTATAGTCCTCACACATACGCGTGTTTGATTGTCAGGGTGTTCATGTGCTGGTCTGGGTTTAGGCTCGGCTGACTGGTGACTAGAACTGCCCTGGCACTGTTCAAATATCAGACCTAGCACATGGACAGAGTTAGTCCAGATTTTAACATTCTACCTGTGTTTACAGACACAGGTGTTTGGGCGCCTCTGACCACATTATTAGGTCAGTGCTATATAATTTAGGGCGGGGAGTGGTTCCACTACATAATGCAGGATGGGGGGTTTCCACGTGTTTCCCTTCCCATTTGACTATTTCATTCATTTATAGATACAATGAATATTATTCTGGACATCAGTTATAAATTCACTACAGGTATGCAATAGTCCTGTCAACAGATGTGACAGTTGGTTGGTGTACTTATGTGTACAGACCTCTGTGATACTCGGGGACTTGTTTCTACAGTGACAGGAACAAGGCTATGACAACTCAGGGACAATCACGGACACTTCTACCATATTAGTACTATTAACTTGGAACGTGTTGAGAGATTCATAATACTCCTAATTTTCTGCAGTTAAATGCATCTATTAATCTTCATTGTTGTAAGTAGTCATTCTCATTCAACACCTTTCCTCCAAAGGTCACTGGCTTTGTGAGTGGTTAAGAGGCTGTCCAGTTATTGTGCAAATGCTCTGACCATTGGTAGCGTTGACATTGTCATATGTACATGTTGGAATATATTCTGGGGACTAGGGTTGCCACCTTTTCAAATGGCCAAGATGGGACATTTTCGGAACACACATCAGATTTTACAAGCCGACACATACCCACGGTCAATACAAAGGATAGAACTTTACTTATTTGCCTAAATAAAAGCTTATTCTTGTAGTGATTTAGTTGCTTTTTCTGTTTCTTGTAACATTTAGGTATTTTAGATACAGAAATAATTATTTTATGCAACTATTACATAACATATGGGACATAATTATGTCCCACAATCTCAGGACATTTGCCATTTTTAATATTTTTTGTCAGGACACAACTGCCCAAAGAGGGACTGTCCCTCGCAAAGTGGGACAGATGGTAACCCTACTGGGGACACCAGATTGTTTAGGCCTATACATAGCCACGGTCAGTGCAGGTTTAGAACATTCATTAGTTTCCTAGCTGTGAGCCTATACCTTTAGCACTTTTGTTGTTTGCCTGTTTCTTGTACAAATTTCATTTATTCTATCCTGACGTGACTGCTTTAGGCAACTGTTACATGCAGTATGGTACATAGTTATTTCCTGTAATCACAGAACATTTGGCATTGTATCATTGTTGGTCAGGTCACACCTACACACACATTAATTGTCCCTCACACAGTGGATCCTGTTTACGTCAGTGCCTTCATCACCCTTATACCATGTGCCACTATGCAAATGTGTGCAATATATTCTCTCGCTTATTTGTGTTGGGACACGTGTGTCACGGGCAGGTGTTTGATCCTGGGTAGTAGGTCTGCATGACCATCTAGGGCTGGACAGTCTTGTGCACCACTACTGCACATTCCAACTTGTGTCCAGATGTCTACAGGACTGGACATCGTGTCTTGATACCCATTCTAATGTTTACACAGGTTACTTATCCCATGAGGGATATCCAAAAATTTAACAAGACCGATAATAACAAGACTGATACCGACCATTCTTCTGGCATTATGAAAATGTGTTGGGGTTTTACATGCAAGGGATACATAGTTTGCAATCCTGCAACTGCCTAGGGTGACACTACCTACTACATATGCGTAGTGGTCACTATGTGTAGATGTGGCTGCGCCAAACTAGTAGGCCAAGTATGGCTGGATTTGGTGGACGTTCAGGTATGGGGGTGGGTTGTGTGCTGTGGAGGGGATGCTGGGTAGTCCATTATGCATCCAGGTGTGTTGCATTTGATATGGCCAGTTCCATCAGGACCAATCTGTGGGTATGTGCCGGTGGCATTTCTGTACATTTGTATCGCACATTGTAATATTCATATGTTTGTGGGATTGTGTTCTACAGTATGGCCTGTCTGGTTGTATTGCAGATGTGTATACATGTTTTTGTGTTTCTTTCTGCTTCACCTGCTGCTCCCTCATACACCTCCGGTTCACCTATTCTGCATACGACACAGTCTCACCTTTGAGGATTATACCATTACCCACCCCCCCCCACACACACACATATTCCTGACACTCCATCCATCACTGCTTTGGTTGATGGCCCATGACACGGTCAAGGTAACACATTGCATACCCTACATATGTCAGGTACCTGTATGGTTGTGTGGACTACCCTGCCATGTTTGACCTTCCACATGCTATACCTCACGCACATAGGTACATGCCCATACTTAACTTTTATGACATGGTTGGTATACCCGGGTAATACCCGTTCAACTGTGACACATCCTGACAAGTTCAGCTTGGACTGCAGATGTGCGGATTTTGGCCAGCTGTTCTAATCATTTGTAGGATGCCCCCTTTTCCTATGTCCAGGATGGGATATATTCCGGACACATATCCGATTGTACTGGACAACACGTACCCACAGTCAACGCTATGGATAATACTGTTCCTTTCAGCCTACATGCTGCCTTATTGTTGTAGCAGTTTATATGCTCCTTCTGTTTCGTTTACATGCTTATTCTATTTCCTGTCACATATGATATGTTAAATACGGACATACCTATCGTATGTGACTATTACATGCATTGTGGGATATAATTCGGTCATACGGTCGCTAGATATTTACATTTATCGTGTTTTTTGTTATGGACACATCTGCCCAGCTGTGTACCCTCCCTCACAATATGGGTCAGCTGGTGACCCTGACCATTGGGCTGGACGTACCTATTGGCGGCGCGCTAACATATGATGCGTTTCACTTCCACTTGGTATAACTATCTATACTGCATTGGACTACGGGCACATGGTTTTCAATGTCATTTGTTGGAGGGATAGGGACCCGTTATTCCCTACCATGCATTTGTGTTTGCTTCTTCATTTTGTGTTCGCAGGAACTGTCTTGCATGCTTTGCATACATTTCAGTATCCACGGACACTGGCAGATGTTATTACTATTGCTTGCAAATTGTTATATGCAAGCATTTTAGGTTGCACATCGACAGCTGACATTTCCATGCCTCCGTGCGGCACTTCGACATGCCCTATGCACTCGCGCTCCTTTCCTATGCACGTGGCTGTGGTGGCAGCACGCCTTCATTAATATGCATTTGGCACTACTGTGCCATCTTCACGCCACACAGTCGGCGCAAGCCTAATGCCGGCCTTGCACCGAGCTTCATGAATCCCGGGGTAAATGTTTTCAAAATCAACTTAAATTATCCCTAAATAATTCTTGGATCTACTCCATATCAAACCCAAGTTAATACATTAACTATAAACACCATAACTAGAGAGGAAATGGTAACAGAGTGGGTTGAAACCAAGCAGACGTTTGGACTGCAGGTTATAGACTGCCTTTCCCACCAGAGATTGATATCAGATTATAGACAAAGAGAAAGTAATAAGAAAGTGCTAACTGAAAGACCAGCTTGAGTACAGATTTTAGTCAAATATGAAACACAAGCTGCTGTTGAGACAATTAGTAGGACATGTAAAATATTGCAAGATAACTATAAAGAATCAGTCAGAGGAGATTAGAAGAGATTAGGAAGAGAGAATGGAAATGCATTTTCCAAAAGAACAATAGGAATACATCTGTATGGCTCATAAGTATGCAATAAAGATCAAAAGGTTTAGGATTTTTGCTTGGAAGTGTTTTTATTAAGCATTTTACACCCCAAGCAGATTTAGCATTTTTTCCTGAGTTAGACAGCAAATGCTGGAGGTGTGATGGAACAGAAAGGAGTAACTGGGCACATATTTTTTGGGGAATGGAATAAGTGGGCAGATTTAAAAAAAAATCCCCTTTACAGTACTTTGTCAGAAATGTTGGGGTGAGAAAACAGCTGTAACTTAGGACATTATTCTTTTGAGCTGGGACACATGATCTGAGTTGCCTATACATAGTAATGACTTTTTTAAGATTAATGCTATTGTCTGTCAAAAAATACAGTTACTAACATTGTGGCTGTGGCCCTAGAGACCTAGGTTTGAATAGCAGCCCTGCCAACTGATGGGGTGACAGAGAGGGATGGGTGTGCCCATCCTGGATGGGATGATGCTCACTGATGATGCTTCAAAGGGGAGACGTGGTCCAAAGATGGGAGTTGACCTTGGACATAGTCAAAGAGCATGGGGGTAGAGATAGGGAGTTGGTATGGCATAAAGAACCCCCCAACAGAAGCACAGGTGGCCAAGCCTCCAGTACACCCTTAGGATCCACAACTGACCCCAGCAATACCACCATAAGTCCAGGTGGGTGAGAGGATGACTATTAGACCCTGCATGACTTTCTGGCTGATAGGATGAAGTCTAATGAACCAAAAAAAAAGCAATTACTGGAAAATGGAAATCAGAAACTAAACCAGCTATATTTAATATCCTGAATATTTTAAAGAAGGTAAAAGAACTAGAGATGGGACCTTTGCAAAAGGGAAGAAGCAAATTATATAGAAATAAATGGACTTTGTTGGAACAATGCATACAGAATAATGTTCAGGAGGAGGACTGGAGTTTAAGTGAAGGCAGGAATTGAACAATTTATGCAATTTTGAAGTGAATAATTGTTGAGAAGAAATGCATGAATATGAACTATTAATATTGTTTGTTTCCTTTCCTATTAATGTATGTGTGCCTGTGTCTTAAGTGATAATTTAATAAAGATGTTTAAAGAAAACTACTGTTTCATTTAAATTCTATTTCACTGCATTCTTATCCTACTACATGCCATTTTCTGTCTCCTAACCTTCACTCTGCTCATTCTTTTCTATATCATTTCTCACTCTTGAAAGTTTATCTAAGTTGTAATCTACTGCTAAACCACTCTCTCATCTGTCTGCAGTACTGTCTCTCTAGGCTGAAGACCTGGAAGTAATCTACTGCTATACCACTCTCTCATCTGTCTGCAGTACTGTCTCTCTAGGCTGAAGACCTGGAAGTAATCTACTGCTATACCACTTTCTCATCTGTCTGCAGTACTGTCTCTCTAGGCTGAAGACCTGGAAGTAATCTATTGCTATACCACTCTCTCATCTGTCTGCAGTACTGTCTCTCTAGGCTGAAGACCTGGAAGTAATCTATTGCTATACCACTCTGTCATCGGTCTGCAGTACTGTCTCTCTAGGCTGAAGACCTGGAAGTAATCTGCTGCTATACCACTCTCTCATCTGTCTGCAGTACTGTCTCTCTAGGCTGAAGACCTGGAAGTAATCTATTGCTATACCACTCTCTCATCTGTCTGCAGTACTGTCTCTCTAGGCTGAAGACCTGGAAGTAATCTATTGCTATACCACTCTCTCATCTGTCTGCAGTACTGTCTCTCTAGGCTGAAGACCTGGAAGTAATCTATTGCTATACCACTCTCTCATCTGTCTGCAGTACTGTTTCTCTAGGCTGAAGACCTGGAAGTAATCTATTGCTATACCACTCTCTCATCTGTCTGCAGTACTGTCTCTCTAGGCTGAAGACCTGGAAGTAATCTATTGCTATACCACTCTCTCATCTGTCAGCAGTACTGTCTCTCTAGGCTGAAGACCTGGAAGTAATCTATTGCTATACCACTCTCTCATCTGTCTGCAGTACTGTCTCTCTAGGCTGAAGACCTGGAAGTAATCTATTGCTATACCACTCTCTCATCTGTCTGCAGTACTGTCTCTCTAGGCTGAAGACCTGGAAGTAATCTATTGCTATACCACTCTCTCATCTGTCTGCAGTACTGTCTCTCTAGGCTGAAGACCTGGACATTGACAAGAGAGAAAGCACAAGAGCTCAAAGAAATAGTCAGGGCTCTAGAATTTTATGAAGAAGAGGAGATCAGTGGAGTTGAAGAAGAATGACAGTGCCTCAAAACCATATGTGTGAAGACTGTAGAAAAGGTATGTTGCCGAGCCAAGTATGGAAATAAGATACATAAGGAAAGCTGGTGGTGGAATGCAGAAGTCCAGCAAGACATCCAAAGGAAAAAGGAGTGCAAGAAAATGTAGGAGATATAAAACATGGACCAGGCTAGAAGAAAATACTGGTTAGCTAATAAAGAGGCTAAGATAGCAGTTGCAATAGCAAAGAACAAGGCATTCAAGTCATTCTACCAGCTTCTGGAAAGTGACTCGTCAGATGGCACAAAGAAACTCTTAGCAGGTTTCAAGGTAAAGACAGAATGATAAAGAAGATAGTCATCAAACACACTTCTTAAGGGATGCTAGCAACAACCTGCTCACTAGCCCATAGCACATCAAAGGCAGAAAGAAGGAATACATCCAGTCACTTCTGAATTAAGAAAACCCTACAGAAGCTGTACTACCCTAAACTCAACCTATGATGAGAGAAGAAGAGGAGCCCACCCTAGAAGTAAGAACTGCATTAAGGAAAATGAAGTCAGGGCAAGCAATAGGCTCAGATGAGGTTAGAGCAGATATGATCATTATGTTGGGTGAGTTGGCAGAGAAATGGCTCAAGAGGGTACTCATAGCAGTATGGAGAGAAAGAAATATCCCAGATGACTGAAGGATAAGCATTCCAGTAACAGTGTACAAAAACAAAGGAGACATCCGCAATGTGGGCAGTATAGAAATATCAAACTCTTGCCACGCTGCATAAAAGTTCTGCAGAAAGTGATAGATAGATAAATAAATATGCAGAGTAGTAGAATGTAAGATGGGAGATGAGCGGTTTGGATTCAGATAAGGATGTAGCACAACTGATCCAGTGTTTGTAGTAAAACAGATAGTTGAGAAGAAACTAGAAATGAGGAGAAAGTGTACAACAAGCTCCCCAGAAAGTTGATTTGGGCAGTCTTTTAATAGCTGAAAGGCCCAGAAACATTATTAGAATTCATGCAGGCTGTGTACAAGGACTGAATGACACAAATACAAACAGTGTTCAGATTCACAGAGGGGTTCGCAGTGGAAGAGTGGTTGTGCATCAGGGTTCAGCACTGAGTCCACTGCTGTTCATACTGGTGATAGACTACTTTAGGAGTAGGTCATAAGGGACAGATCAACAAAGCTGCTATATGTGGATGATGTGACATTGCAGGCAGATTCTGTGCAAGATCTTCAACAAATGATAGGGGAATGGAAGCAAAACTGAAGGCATCGCCTGATGACACTGAATACAGATAAGATAGTTATAATGGCAGCAAATGGGGAAATCAGAAGAAGCTGAAAACTGAGATAGAAGGGAAATAGTGAAACAGTTTAACTGTTTCAAGTATCTGGGAGAAGGTGGTTGAGGAGAAGGATAGTCTTAATGAGAAAGTTAAAGCTAGAATCAGAAGGGCTGCAGCCAACTGGCAAAGAGTGTCAGGTGCAATGTGTGAAAGAAGAATGCCAGAGAAGCTGCAAAGAAAGGAGTACAAAACAGTGGTGTGACCTACTGTATAATACAGAACCTGGGAAGTGAAAGCAGAGCAGGTGAGGAAGCTACAGGAGATGGAGATGAAGTGCCTGAGATGGGTTGCAGCATGCACACTGGGGGACAGATGAAGAGATGAGGACATCTGAGCAGTAGTTCAAATAGCTCCAACTACAGGGAAGGTAAAAGAAAACAGAGCACAGTGGTTCAGGCGCATGTGCAGGAAAGCAGATAATCTAGTGAAAACGATTTTGGACACACAGGAAGAAAAAAAAGTGAGTAAACAAGGACATCCAGCACTGAGATGAATAGACTGTGTGAGAGAAGACCTGTGACAGGATGGCATGACTATTGAAGAAGACAGTTCATTGGCATTGAATTGACAGATATGGTGGCAGTTTATAAAATACCCCAACCCCATGTAGGAATATGGAGAAAAATGGGTTGATGATGAATGATCTTCAGTACTTTCTCTCCACATCAGCTTGGTCTTTGTATCAAATCAAAGTACTCAGTTTTATTGCCCACAGATATTTACTACTGTATTGTAATGTAGCTTATGTTTATCCAGTGTATTTCAATGTAGATCCATCACAGTACTGCAGGATTTGAATTATGTTCATGTACTTTATTGAATGTTTTTGTTTAATCCTATGTCTCTGTGTGTAATTGTTGTCATATATGGCTTTTAATCATTGTATAAATTTATCATATTGTATCCTTTTCATGTGGAGCTTTTCTCCCTGGGACTCTCCTGAAAAAGTTGTTTTCCAGTCAGACGTTCCTGATCAACAAATGGAAATCAAATAAAATAATAAATAAAATAAAATTACTGTGTCATTACAGAGCCATTAGCATACAATGTGTGCAGTTAGGTTACTCAGAATCCTCTGGCTCATACTCAATGAGTGTAGGAATCACATACACCCTGAGCATAGCTGCTCATCACCCACAATTGCTGAAAGGAATGTGACGGGTGCTCCTGAATCCAATGGAATGCTCATATTTGTGTGGATTTCTGTTAACTTTATATTTTGCATGGTGCACTTTCCATTATGCAGAAATAATGATATACTTTGCACTGGTGATGTTGGATGAGGTAAGCGAAGCACTCTACAAAGATTATATTACCATACATCTACACACAGATGGAAACATGAATCAGCCAAACAGTTTTGACCATTCAAATGGAAAGAGACTTCTTTCAATATGAAAGGCTTACATTGGTGCACATTCTACATCAACAGTCATCTTTATTATATTTTGAAGACAGGAAAAAAAAATGAAGATGGCTTGAACATTTTGTAAATTATCCTGGACATAAATATAAAGCTGTGAGTGTGAAGGTCAGTTTTGTACCAACAGTGGGTGAGAATAGCTCTCTCTCTTTGAATGAGGTAACTGCATGGAAAATTCCATTTTCCTGATATTCTATAACCTTGGAGTTAATTAAATAATATAAGGGGGTCTAGATAATGAGGCATCTTACATGGGTTAGGGGGGTCTGAGGGACATTGCCATCTATGGTGTACCTCTCAACCTCTTAACACAAGAATTCTGGACAAAGGCAAAAATAATGGGGGAATAAAGGTGCTTAATCAGGGGCAGACGTTATCAGAATGGTTAAGGTACCTTACAAACACAAGGTGCAGGGTTTGATTCTCACATGGGGTAATTGGCTAGGCTTAAAATGGCCTGCAAAGGCAGTGAGCCTAGTACTAATCTATGAACCTATGAATAGCAGGTTTTGCATTAGCATGCATTTTTAGAAGGATCTGAAGTCTAAAACTTGAATGTCTATCATTATTCAGTGACTTCAATCCTCAATGATTTGCCAGAAAACTACAGATTTTATGAGTAGCAGAATAAAAATAGTAAAGCAAAAATCATGAAATGCTGCATATTTCTGAGCAGTTGTGAGGTATGTGTGAATTTCAGTTTTTTTCCAGATCTGTGTGATGTCTTTTCAGTCTGTTTTTGAAAATTTAGTTTCACATATTCTGTGTGTGACAGTATGTGTGTGTGTGGGGGGGGTGCACATGCGCACATGTGTGTGTGCCATATGTACTCTTGTGTCATGTGTAGACATAGTGAAGCAATTTGATTTGCAAGGAGTATGTCAAGTGTGCACAGATAAGTGCCCCACCAGCTTGCACTACTCTGACAAACCCACACAGGGGGTAGACTTTGCACTGATGATGACAGCCACACACAGGGGTGTGTACGCACAAAAAAGGGTGCCAATCATTCCCCAGATACAAAACCTTTTACTGCTACAAACACAAAAATATAACTGGCAGATAACAAAGAGCACATTGGACAGCAGGTTTGGCAGCTGTCAGTGTAGATAATAATGTAAGACACCATTTTACAGCTGCTTTGACTGTCAAAGTGTTGTTCACTTACTTTACTAACTCCAAATCTAGTTGCCAATTCTCCTTCAGTCATAGGTAATACAGCCCTGGTGGACTGTGGATCGCATTCTTCTCTGTCTGGGACATATACTCCAACCAACACATACACAAACACACACACACACACACACACACACACACACACACACACAAACACACACACACACACACACACATGCACGCATGCACACACACACACACACACACACACACACACACACACACACACACACACACACACACACACAAATACAGTACACACACACATATATATATATATATATATATATATATATATATATATATATATATGTTATATTATAGATATATAGATATATATACACACACACACACACACACACACACACACACACACACATATATATATATATATATATATATATATATATGTATGGTTTACTATTAAAATGTCGATGTGAGAATGCACACATATGAAAATCTGAACTACAGATGTTTGAATGTTTCATATGTTTGCAGTCTCAATGTTTGAGTGTTTATATTAGCAAATGTACTGTGCATTCACTAATATAAATGTGAAGAACTGTACAGAGATCGCAGTTCAGTGCAGTTAGGGAAATTCATCCCTTTCCTCACTGTAGCGGGATCTCGGAGTTGTAATATATAGTTATCGAGGGTGTGAGGGGCGCAGCCCCTCACAGGGGGGGGGTGCAGAAGGGGCTTGCCTCCCTGCCAAAATGGGATGTTCCTTGCAGGGGTCTGGGACTTCTAGGTAAGGATGGAATTATGGGTAATTGCCGTAAAATGCCCACTTCGATATTTTCGGCAATTACCCATGATTTTTGACATTCTAACCTTCCAGTTTATGACTTTTTGGCATTAGTTTTCGTGTTTTTGTTTTTTAGTTAATTTTTTCTTTTAAATTTTGATTTAATAGTAAACCTGTATATATATATATATATATATATATATATATATATATATATATATGTATATATATAAATCTATATGTGAACATATATCCAAATTGCAAGCAAAGGCTTTGCGGATATTAGTTACATTTTTCTTTTAATATTCAATTTAATAATAAGCCTGTGTATGTATATATTTATATATCTATATATCTATATATCTATATATATATATATATATATATATATATATATATATATATATATATATATATATATATATATGTATATATATATATATATATATATATATATATATATATATATATATATATATATGTGTGTGTGTGTGTGTGTGTCTATAAATCTATATGTGAACATATATCCAAAGAGAATAATGCAAGCAAAAACATGAGTTCTTCAAACAAATTGACTACTTTTCCTTCCTGCTATAACCAAAACCTTAATTTGTTCATCATGTCATCATTCTTCCAGTGCTTACTATTTCAGATATCCTCACATCTCCTTCTTCAAAAAAGACAAAAACAGCTCAACAAAATAGTATCCCAGTATTTTTCTGCTGCAGGTGATTGTTGTTTAGTCATTTATGTAAGTTCAACTCTTCTGACTTCAAGGCTTTTAGCATACCAGACCTGTCTGTCAACATGTGTATGTTACATTTGATACATTGCCATGAAACCCATTTGCAACAGTGTCCATTTTAAGATAGTAAAGTACATTACAAAATTTGTGATGGATTTAGGGGCCCCAACCATTAATTTACTCTCTCAAGGAAAAAAAATTATTCCGCAGTTTTCTCTCCACTGTTTTTTGTATCATTTATTATTTTTCGTCTCGTATATTTTATCTGGCTTGTGATGGGTAGCTTGCATGATTACAAACCCACAAAAATCACTCTGTTACAAAATAGTGTGGCAATTTAAGCAGCAGATACATCAAAGCTTTTTGAAAAAAATTTGTTTTGCTTCTTACAGCTGGCTATGAGTTTGCTCCAAGTCCTGTCATTGTTCACAGGTTCTACCCAACCTGCCTTAACCTTACCCTGGCTAACCTCAACCTATGCTCTAGTGAGGAGACTGGGGATTCTGGTGTGGCATCATATTGCTGCCAGGTGTGTTTTTGTATTATGTCCTGTCTTTCTCCACCCCCATGCACATTTGTGATGTCCAGAAAGAGATGTACAGTGGTGGACACTGGCATATGATCCTATCTCCATAACTCAGCATGCCCTTGTCAACCACTGGACTATGGCACCCAAACATATCCCCAGCTGTTACTGGAGATCAGTCATGGGGGCACATGAGCACAAGGCCCCTCCTCCAGAATGGATATGCAAATCTTCTCATGCTAGTGTGCTAGTGCCTTAGGAACATGAACCATTAGTAAAACACAGGTCACCAGGGCTGCAGTATGGGCTTTAGCCCCCTTATTATCTACCTATACCAAGGTAATGGAAAAGCTTCTTGAAAATAAGTTTTGTTGACTAAATATAAAAACAGGCTAATATTGTCATGGAACAGAATCAAAATAGTACTGATAAGTAAAATAAAGTAACAGTTCAGTCTGTAAATAAAGCAAACAGTTCACTCTATCACATTCAGTTCAGGTGGAATTAAACAGACTCCATTACTGATAGGCTCAATGCATCTTTAGGGTTTGGAACCACTTAAGAAGTAAAGTACTTAACTAACAGTTCACTAGTTAGGCAAGTCAATGTTTCTACCACCAGAACTTCCACTGGAGGGAATTAAAGTCTTCACCAACATTCCCCATAGTATACAAATCAAATTCTTTACCAGCAGGACTGTCACTAGTGTGTATAACTTTCCAGATAGATTCCCATCTCAGAACCAAATTTTCCAAACTCAGTATATGTGTCTTCTTCCAAAGGTGTATTCCAGACTTCTCAAACTTGTCACTCAAATGAATACTGAC
Organism: Protopterus annectens; assembly: GCF_019279795.1. NCBI lineage: Eukaryota > Metazoa > Chordata > Ceratodontiformes > Protopteridae > Protopterus > Protopterus annectens. The sequence goes on from NC_056740.1 coordinate 279,762,206, forward strand.
ATGTTCTTTCTCACCTGGCTTTAAGAGGTCTCAGGTGCTCATGTAAAGTCATTTATTTTGCCTGGATGTAACTTACATTAAAGGGAGCAGTCCCTAGTCTTTCTATCCATGCACTCCCTCATATAATAGCTTTATTTTTCCCTTATCAGATATTACATATACTTGCTGTTTTTAGCACTCGCTCACTAAAATCCCTTTTTAATGACTATTTTCTGCCTTTTTCAAGCATCTTACCAGTGGAAACACTACACTATATTACGATACATTTGTTTCTTGTCTGACATCTCAGAAGACTACGATGTCTTTCTACATTAATGCCCTTTTAGGCATCAATAAAACAGAAAAAAGCACCTAATATGAAATTATCAGCTGCAAGAATCTAAATGTTTTATTTCCTACAGAAGGTCTTCCTTAAAGCACTCCTCGGAATGGTTAATTCAATTTCCTTCTCTTATACTGTCCCAAAATGCAGCTTATTTGCATTGCAGGAATTGCTTTTAAAAAATTATTAATTACTAAAACTAATTTTGAAAACATATAATAAATGTAAGAATGCTAAAAATTCAATGGAGTGAACAAAGCCAAATCACCTTTATTCTTAGCATTACATGTAACACCATGTGTGAAAGGTTTTGGTTTGGGTTCCTAAAAAAAGTAAAAAGAAAAAAAAAAGAGTAATGAGGAGTTCCTTTTCTAAATATTCTGAAAATCTAAAACCACCACCAAAATAACTGAGATGAACTAGAACAACTGAGTTAAACAAAGAAGGTCATTTTGCAATAAGACATCTGAAAAACATTCCATGAATAAAGCATGCCTTTAATTCTAATTTTTCTTGCCATCCACAAAGGCTAGCACTGCTGCTCTCAAAAGTGATGCTTGATTTCGAAATTTTTTTATTATTATTTTTAAAATAAGTGTCAAATACATACCACAGCCCCATAACCTTTACTTTATTTTCTGTTAGAATAAGATATGTGATTTTTCATACTACTTGCAAGCCAGCAATAACAAGACATATAAGAAACAAAACCAAAGAGTAAAAAGGTCACACAGACAAACCAGTTAGTAAAAACTACAACATAAACATAGTCACGCTAGAGTTTTCACTGTGTGATACTTTTAACCTCCTGTAATAGAGGCCCATGGGATATATGCAAATGACCCCTTAAAGACATCGGGCCGGATTCACGAAGGCTTGCACAGAGTCTAAGAGTAGAGTAAGACTCCATGCAGCCAAAATGTCCACCGAGCGATCCAGGAAGAGCCGGTAGGGGCGTGTAACAGAGCTCCTTAAACTAGTCCTACATGGACAGGGCTTGGATATGCAAATTACTTCAATTGCAGGTGAAAGCTATGCAAATTAGGTAAATTTTCGATCCAGGAAACCCGAACCTGTCCGAGTAGCAGTAGTGTTATTTGTAGAAATGTACTCAGTTGATAACTGAGTACGGTTCTGCAAATAGCAAAACGGACCCGTGACAGCTGCAAAAAAAGCATGCATTTACAGGAGGAAGCATGCCAATTGCCAAAAATACGGCTTGGCAATGGGAAGTGATGCAAAATAGAAATAAAATAACTTTTTTTTTCATCCCGATCTCCGGGGTTTAACCGTAGCGCAGCACTGCACATTTAAAAAACAGAAAATTAATAATTAAGATCCACAAATGTGGATTTTATAGCTAAAATGAATTTACAATGCAAGTGAATGGCAGGGTGAAGACAACATGGCCACCGAGTAGAGGTTGCTAAGGGGGAAGCTCAGTCTAAGAGATGTAACCAAGCATTAGTAGGCAATTCTATGCAAATGAGAATTAGGATAGTGAATCGCAAGTTTACATAAGAAATGAGCACAGTCAGTGGAGTGTAGGAGTAGGATAAGGGGAGTAACAGAGTAGAAGATAGGTGACATCACGAGGGGGGTATGTATGAAAGGAGTGAAGCTCATTGGAGCAAAGTGTCATGTGTCAGCCAACAATTACATATTATTGAAAGAGGTGTGTCAACAGGTAGGCCAGGTAAAGTCAAAAAATGGAAGGCGTATGCAGTGGATAACACCAAAGTTTCTTGCTGAGCATGCATGCGCGTGTGTGCGCACCAGTAAACCCAAGTAAGACAGTGTGCTCACGTGTAAGCATGTGTGCGCTTGTGTAAGCTTGAGTAAGCATATGTAAGGCTGTGTAAACATTTGTAAGCATGTTTGTGCCGGTGTGCGTGCATTTTAACAAGAATAAGCAGGTTTTAGTCCGTGTAAGCATGTGTGCCCATGTGTTAGCTGGTGTGCGCGTGTTTGCGCTTGTGTGTGCAGCGCTCCCCCCTGAGGAAACAGAAAGGAAAAAGGAAGCACACCAAATAGTAGGGAAGTTACCAGGGAGTACTAGCAGAGCTAGCAGGTGAAAACAATCAGAATCAGGCAATTACCCAGGCAGAACACTAGCCCAGCCCAGCCCAGCACTTAAAACACTGCAAACAACAGTCCATTATGTTTCTCTCAAGAGACACTGCAACCCTGCAGTAAGCTAATAGCAGTGAAAACTGAAAAAGCTGTATGGAGGCAAAAATGCTAGGGGCTGCCATTGCTGTTATAAGGCAACATATGCAACATGCTGAGGGTGGTGATGATGCAAATGCTGCTGGACAACCCACAGTGAGGAGACGGAGAAGAGTGTACAGGCCCAGGGTAACCTACCAGGGGCCACATGAGCTGGAGATATTGGACCGCTATAGAGTGGACAGAGACCTCTTGCAGCAAATTGTTAAGCTGTGCAGGCCACGCCTCACACACAGAACCAACAGAGGGGAACCCATCCCAGTGGAAACTAAGGTATGTGTTGGCCCAAGAATATTAGCAACAGGTACCTTCCAGAGACCAACTGGTGATATGATGGGAATATCACAGGCATCAACATCCAGGGTACTGCACCAGTTACTGGATGCCATGTCAGCACATGTTGGTGATCATGTATACTTCCCCAATTCCCGTGAGGTATTGGCCAGCAATATGCGTCTCTTCCAGCAAATAGCAGAATACCCTGAGGTAGTGGGTGCAATAGACTGCACGCACATATGCATCAAAGCACCAGCTGGTGAGCAGGGTAGGGTCTACTTCAACCGCAAGGGCTTCCCCTCCATCAACTGCCAGGTCGTGTGTGATGCCCAGGGCATAATACTGAATGTGTGTGCTGGCTGCCCTGGAAGCTACCATGATTCCCATATCTGGCATCTGACACAGCTGTACCAGACATTTGCCAATGGGGACATCCCACATGGACACCTAGTGGGAAATGCTGGCTATGCACTGGAGCCGTGGCTGATGACACCCATCAGAAATGCACACACACCTGAACAGGAATGCCATAATGAGGCACACGCACAAACACGAAATGTAATCGAGCGTGTGTTTGGGCTGCTCAAGTCGCAGTTCTGGTGCCTGGACACATCTGGTGGAGCCTTGCAGTACTCTCCAACTACATGTACCCAAATTGTCATGGTATGTGCTATGCTACATAATACGATCCTGCAAAAACAGCTGCAGCAGGACCAGCATAGGCCTGGGCCAAACAGCCCCCCCACCATTGCCAGGGCCATCACAGGTAGAGTGTGACTCGGAGGAGGAACAACCTGAGCCTGCCCCAGTAGGCAGAAGGAGGTGTGCCCAGTATGCTTTGGCCTTGGCAAAGAGGCAACACATAGCACATACACTGGCTCAGTAGGTACTCTGGAAATGATACCTCTCTCTGACCCGCACATATAGTAAAAGGAATGCCTACATTGACACTACCTGCTGTCAAACATGTATAGGGAGTGTAGTATGTGCTTCCGACATAGGCAGCCCTGCATCAACATCTGAGGCATGACTGCCATGTGTTAGGCAATATAAAGCAGTGCTAAACAGTATTTACCACCATGTAGTATATGTAAACCAAATCGCACACACCAACTAGTACAAATGTGGTCAATGTTGAGTAATATTGGCCAACGTTCAGCAATGATGGTTAATACTGAGCAATGTTGGACAAGTTGGGTCTAAGTAGGGCATAGCAGAACAAAAGCCAACATGCTCATAGTTGCTCTACTGGCCCATAAGCAGTCTGGTCTGCTCAGTATGAAAATATAAGTGGTGATGGTCCTCAAACCCAGGATATTGTGAACTATAGTCATAGTACTGAACCACTAAACCATGACAGTATCACAGTGGTTAACCTGTATGAAGAAATGTTGATAAGTCTATGCAAAGTATTCCATGGAAACCCTGCAGGCACAGCATAATCCCTGTCGAGTTATGACACAAAGGTGAGTCCTGCAGTAAGAATAGAACCTGACTTTCAACACACACACAGTAGAAATGTTAAAATTGGTCATGTACACATACATCAACAAATGTAGTGGACCTCAGACAGCAACATACTGAAAGGTCACACTGGGCATGCTCACACACTTGAATACATGAGACAAATGTCAGGCAACAGAACACTGACAGTCTGAACTGGGCATGCTCACACACGTAGGCCATGTTGGAGTACAGCAGTGGGCCACACATATCAGGCAGTTGCATGTGTTAACCCAGGAACCTCTCACTGTCCAGCAATCTGCCCTGTGCACACACTTATATGACAAAAGACACGTATATAATATAGAGAACCCAGTCATAATCAAATATGTTCTGCAGATACCTAAGCGGTTCATAGAAAGTGGGAAAGCAAAGATGATAAAAACCTGCAAACAGTATCAGCAATAAACATTGTGCATCATGAACATTTTCATAGGTTCAGAGGTTGATACTAGGCTATCTGCCCTAGGGTATGTTCAAGCATAGCCAGAGTGTGTTTGGCTGCTGCAACACAGTCAAATCAGAACACTGTGCCCATGAATAGTAGGTCACACAAGATAGCCCATTTACATTTAGTGTATTGTGCCTCTGTCTAGCAGGGACCCAGAAGATATTCCCATGGGTACACATACGATCACCCATCCACTTGTTAAGATCAACACCTGTAGGTGGTCAGTGGGTGGCTCTGCTTATGCAAAACTGGGACTACACTCTACAGTGAGTGGAGCCTTACGGATAATAATCTGTCCCCCCAGCATGTCCTATCAACATCTGTGCTGAGGTATATGTCTCTGGAGTGTGTAGCTCCAAGGGAGTTGGATATCCTGAGGTGGAGCATGTCCATTAATTCTGGGTCAGATATTGCCTTAAACTACAGGCACACAACACATCCATGTAGGTGGTAAGTGACTGAGTAGAGCTGGAGTTACTGTATCTGAACTGTGCAGGGCATCCGTGTGAGTCCCTACATCTGCTTGATGAGTAACATTTGTGGCCATTACAGTTGCTGCAGGTGTCGGGTAAGGTACAACCCAAATGTGGTATAGTAACCAAGCATGGTTGTGATGAGTATAGGGGCACAATGACCACACGTGATCAATGTGTGAAACCATGCGGGATATGGTGGGCTATGTAGAACTACTGTCTAACCACTTTGGCAATGTGATTGTCAAAGGCGAGAGTACGAACAGGTCGTGTCCCCAAACCCATAACAACTACTACCGCATGTAATGGATTACTACCTATGTGGTAATGTGTGGGCATGTTGTCATTCTCAAAGGGGATGACTATGCAACTAATGGCATGTAGCCGTAGGCCATGGCTCAGGCACCAGTCATCCTATCTCTGTGAGACTCTGTATGAGTATGCATGTGCCAGCTAGAGAGTTGATTATGGCACCCAGTTTGCAGTCATCTGCGAACATGGGCAGCCATATCCCTCCTGTGATAGCCTGTATATCACACAAATATATACTGAACAAGAGAGGTCCCAGGACTGAGCCTTGTGGGATGCCATGTGTAACTGGTGTATAGTCAGACATGGCACCTGCAACACTGAGCTTGTGGGTGCTATTCCTGATCCAGGTAGCAATCCATCGTGTGAGATATGTGTCAATATTGATGCCGGTGAGCCTATGCATAATGGCAGTGTGGAGTATTGTGTTGAAGGGTTGTGCAAGGTCCAGGCAGGCTGTGTGGACAACCGTCCCAACACTGATGGACCTGGTAACTGTTTAAAGAATACAAACAGGTCCAACAGGCAAGATCTGCCCCCAACAATGCTGTAATGTGTAGGACCCAGTGTCTGTAGGTTTCCCATGTCTATGTGCATGAGTCCCATTACAATACGCTCCATAACTTTGCAGAACAGGCTAGTTAGCCCTATAGGCTGATATTGTCTGTGGTCTGTTATGGCAGTATTCAGTAGAATGGGACCACTATCGCTGTACGCCATTCCGTTGGTACAAATCCTGCAGTAACCCTGATATCGAACAGTGACATAATGTGAGGGTTACGTCTGTCATGAAGGCCGTGTACAACACAGGCCGAAACACTGTCTGGTCCCATTGACGCTGTGTTGTCCGCTGTGGGGAGGGCAGCACTGACCTGTTTATTCGTGATGTCAGGGAGGTTACACTCTCTTGGGATGGACAGTACCTCCTTAGGGGGGATGGGGGGGAGACATCTGCATTGAACCTGTTTGCCAGGATGTTGGCAATGTCTGTGGGCTCAGGGTATGTTCATTCAGTATGCAGTAACACGCAGCATATCAGTGAGTGTCCAGCCAGGTACCAGAATTAACTGAAGAAGGCCTTGTGAGTGTCCGATGTGTCTGGTGCAATTGTCCGTTAGAAGCGGGCCTGACATAAATACACGAGTGATTGTAGCTGTCTGCTAGTACAGATCACAGATGCCTTCCCTGTCTGGGATTGTGCTCTATCATGTAGTAGCTTCCTCCTTTTGTTGTATAGTGTATTAATGTCCGGGGTCCACCAGACAGGTCCCCTGCCATTGGAGGAGTGAGTTCAGGTGTTATTTTGGATAGCATGATCCATGCAGTCCACTAGGTGTCCATAGAATGTGTATGTAAAGGATTCAGCAGTCTGAGCCATACTTACCACTGACCCAGGGTCTCTGAAGGATGCCACCATGGTATGGAGAAGTGTGATGTTTGCTTTTGGGAAGCTCACCAAGATTACCCAGGATGGGTGTGGGGACGGGATATGGATGTCCAGTGAGATAAAGTATGTTCTGTCCTTACCAATGAGGGGTATATCGCAGGTGTGGAACATAGAGTCCCCATGTTGGTGATGATCATGTCCAATATGTTGTCCCCTCTTGTGGGTGTGGTGACCAGTTGTGCCATAGCATATGAGTTTACAAATTGTAGCAACTGTTGGGTGAGGGTGTTGGGGCCTGAGTACTATCCCCAGTCAATGTGTGTGTATTTGACGTCACCCAATATAATGGTGTTTGGGGAGACCAGTGTTCCCCGGAAAGACGAGTGTGCTTGCTGAGTTTGTGAGTGTGGTCTGTAGCAGGCAACAAACCAAAAGGCAGATTTGCATAATGTTAGGTGCATATGTATGATCTGTGATGCTTTGTGCAGTGCTACCAACCCAGAGGTATGTGTATCTGTGATGTATATGGATATTCCCCCTATTTGTGTTGGCCATTCCGAGTTATGTGATCAGAAAACATGGTACGAAATATAACCTGGTAGTGCTGATGTGCATGCGGGAGCCTGAACCATGTCTCTGTTAGTGCACATATATTGCTATTCTCCATACTGAGGAGATTCCTGAGTGTGGTCAATGTGAGGGTAATACATCTGGTGTTGAGCAGCATTAACCTCAGTGTCATGTACTCTGTAATGTCTATGGAGGTGGGTCTGTCTTTTGAGCCCCGCTTAAATAAGGCAGTATGGTGGCAGCAAGTGCCTTAGCCAGTATTCAAAAGTCCAAGGGTGACAGGTGCAAGCTGTCCATAGGGAAGCTACGTGGCATGTCGAGCATGTCACCCCAGGCTGACAGACACTGTATCCCCTTTGAATAACACCAATATGTTAGCCAACTGTTAAACATGATCAGTTTGTTGGTATACTGAGACATCATACTTGGTGAGTATAAGATGCTAGACAAGGTCAGGGTCATACTGGCCTGGGCTACATGATCAGAAGAGAGTTCCTCTATGTATCATGTCATGTGGTCCAGGGAGGAACGTCTGAAGTTGTACGCACCAGCATGGACAATGATGGAGCCAGTCCTGGACTTGCTTTGGAGTGACCTGAGTGCATGTGTTATGTGGCGGATCCTGGCACCTGAGAGACAGCTCAAAATGACTATTCCCTTGCTTGGCCTGGTGAGTGGGATGTCAGTGTGTCTGACATTAAGTGTCACCCATTACAAGTGTATCAGGTGTGTTGTTTAGCCCGAAGGGCAGTGACTGTGTGGCACACTGACATTGTGAACTATGTGATATGTGGGTATTGTAGTGGGGTAGCAGTTGTTTGTGTGTCTGCTTTGGAGGTGTCTGCTGCTTAGGCAGAGTGTATGTAGAGCCTCCGAGTATGCGTATCTGTGATAATGTGGTTTGATTGCTGTTGCTATCAGTGTATGTGAGACTGATATGTGGTGTGTGTGGTCACCTTCACCACCTGATAGACCATGCAAGTCATGGGTCGAGAGAGCTCAGCCTCCTGTATGTCAGTATTGTTGCATCTCTCACATATATCTGAGTGTGTTGGGAGGAGGAGAGGGCTGTCTGTGTACATGAGGCAGATGTGACATTGTGTCATAACCACAATATTCACTAGCTGGACTGGAGAGTACACACGAAACCGACCCCTGGACATGCCAGTATATTATGATGACATACTCTGTAGCCTGAACACAAAGGATCAGTAGGGTGTTAAGTGTGTAAAAGAGTATAACCGGGATTAGTGCTCAGGTTTGTTGGTGTTTTGTGAAGAGTAGCTGAGAAGGAGTCCAGACTGAGAATCATGACATGTCCTTCAGCTATGTCATAAATAGTAATGTACACTCATATATGTCCTGAGTCAGGGCCAACTGTACCTTACTGACAATGCTGACATCCTGTCAGACAGGCCCATATATACATAACCACCTCCCACTGACGATAGTCCCTGACATCATACCAGGAGATATCAAGTGTAGAATGGCTGACCAGCTCCCCCCAAAGCCAAAAGCATGGCAGCAATTGGATTACAATGTTTCCCAATATGTGTCATGCATGCACTACAGAACAAACAGACCCTGCACCTGAACAGTCTGTTGAGCCTCACCCACTCCACAGGGTCTGGAACCATCGAATGTGTTACAGAAACATATGGCACTCCACACAAGTGTGGGTGCACAACACACCATGGGAAGTATAGTCCAGTAAGCCTATAAAGTCTGATCTGCAAGGCCATGGAGTGCATCATGGCTGAAGTCATAAACAGAGCTATTGGAAGCTGACAAACACACAACCCTACCAACTGTGGTATGTTCATGTGCAGATCATGGTTCCCAAACATGTTACACTGTTTGCAAGGCAGCCACCTAGGACATACATCACTGAACAGAGCTACACATGTCCCACATAGACTTTGCATAGCTCTTCATCAACATCACAGACACATGTCGTATCCACAAAACCAACAATCTGTGCATAGATATGTGTTGACATATGAAGGGATGTCAATGTGTCCACAGATAGATCACACAAGGTGCGACTCTCAGGGTCCTGTTCAAGCTGTTGATACCTGTCGACCCACATGGATCATTCCTGGGATTGCATAAAAGAAAGTGCACACACATTCCCATGTCCAGTCTGATGAAGTCAGCATCCTACAAATATACCAGGAGAACAGAAACCACCCAGTCAAGCATGTAGAGTGCTGTGTTAATGCACATGTCTTTAGTATCATAACATAGTTTGCTAGGGGTTTGAATCCTGCAAGTGCTGACAGTGTGTGTGTGATTTCCTTTGAGAGGAGTAGCCTTTTTGGAGACTGGGAAAACACATTAAAAGAGGCACATCCCTCTTTGGAATGTCTGCTGATGTCAGCATCCTACAAATATATCAGGTGAACAAAAATCATCCAGTAAAGCCTATAGTGTGCTGTGTTGATGCGTATCTCTCTAGTATCATAGCATAGTTAGGTAGGGCATTGAATCCTCCAAGTGCTGACAGTGTGTGGGGGGGGGATTTATGTGTATGATTTCCTTTGAGAGGAGTAGCCTTTTTGGAGACTGAGAAAACACATTAAAAGAGGCACATCCCTCTTTGGAATGCCTGATGTCAGCATCCTACAAAGATATCAGGTGAACAGCAACCACCCAGAAAAGTGTATCGCGCGCTGTGTTAATGTGTATCTTTCGAGTATTATAACATAGTTAGGTAGGGGTTTGAATCTTGCAAGCGCTGTTAGTGTGGGGGGGGGTGTGATTTCCTTTGTGAGGAATAGCCTTTTTGGAGACTGGGAAAACACAATAAAAGAGGTACATCCCTCTTTGGAATGTCTGATGATGTCAGCATCCTACAAATATATCAGGAGAACAAAAACTACCCAGGAAAGCGTGCAGCGCGCTGTGTTAATGCTTATCTCTCTAATATCATAACATAGTTAGGTAGGGGTTTGAATCTTGCAAATGCTGAGTGTGTCTGTGTGCCACAGGTGGTCAATGCAGTGTGGGTTTTGCTTTTTCTATGGTATGAGATATGATTAAAACAGTATGTGCATTGCACACATCGGGTATCTGAGTGGCAAATGAATATGTGTACATGTGACCTCAATCAGTACAGAGGTGTGAAGCCTGCATACTACATGAATACATTTGTTTCCTTCGACAGATTGTGCCACTGCTTCTCAGATCATAGGTCACATATGTATGTATGCGACAAGCCCGGCCACTGTAGTGATCCGTGGCCAAGGTCATCTGTGCCACACACACCCATGACACGTACTATAGAGTACTGTGAGTGAGGGTAATTGCCTGGGGTATATGTCACACATGTTCATGCACAACGACTGGCAGTAATGGACAGTCATTATAGATGTACAACAGCCCTGTGGATATGCATGCAGGCCCCTAATGTGTTATGTGAAACACAGATGGACCCCACAATACCTATGGATATGTGGATACCAAGGGACAGATGACATAACACGTGTCTGTCTGTACACATTGGCACCCAACATACATGTTGAGGGTTACCACCTATGTGATACTGTCGGGACAGTATGTCTAGTAAATGTGGGTGACTATGCCATAGTCGGCTTATACAGCATGTATTGGACAACAGGTATCTGTCTGTATGATACCCTTGTGTAGGATATGCGTCCCATCCAAGGAATGCAGTGTAGGCCAATGCATGCATTTCCAGATGTGGATGGACATATCCCTAGTGTGTTTGCATGTGCCTAAGAGGGCTATATGCTACACAGATGTGGTCCCAGGAACGTGTGGCGGTCAATACCACTGGTTACTGTTATAGTATAGTACCAGAGGGATCCAACTGTTACTGAGTTCCCTACAACTGTGTGTCATTTGTCAGAACATCATCTAATGATTGGTTATAGTCATGATGTTGAGGTGGTGTATACTACCAGACTGCAGATCATTGACAGATATCAACAGTATCCCCACAGCATAGTGTCAACCCATGTCATACACACATGTGTACCCATGTTACTACATATCTGTAGTAGAATGCATACCGGCCATCGAAAGATACCATGAGATGTTAGCAATGTGTACAACAGGGTGTGTCTCACATCCCATGTGTCCACTATGCACGTACATGCAGAGAGTGCGCACACACCATGTTCACAGATGTACACCTGCTAATTTGTAATGCACACATCACACACGTACTGTCCACTCACTAATACATGCTGGCAACACTGTACACTTCAGCCAAGTGGCACATGGGTGGGCAATACATACTCAGACCTAACACTGGTGTAAACAATGCTACAATGACTATCAGAGCTGTGATGCATAATGCCTGCTCAGATATACTTACAAGGATATCAGTACACTTTCCTGTTGGCAACTTGCTACTATTGCTACACTGCTATAATGTCAACCTGTGCATCAGAACCATGTTAGCCTATTCCTGCATCAATGTGACAGATGACAGGAGGTGGCACAGGTGTCATCATATGCACAGGGTGTGTTGTTGGTTTGCCAGAGCCCAACATTGACCCATCCAATCAACATGTCTGAGTGTGTGTGTGTGTGTGTGTGTGTGTGTGTGTGTGTGTGTGTGTGTGTGTGTGTGTGTGTGTGTGTGTGTGTGTGTGTGTGAGGGACAACAGTACAGCATGGGCCAATGTTGATGTAATGTGTGTGTGCATGTGTGAGCCCTAGTTGTTTGGTTAATGTGTGTGTGTCTGCATGCACACAACACCATGTGGCTGCCATATATGGGCAGTTGTGGGACAGCCACAGACTGTACCTGCTAGGCCGTACAGATCACTGTCTCTGGCCACGGACATAGTACCTGTGCCTGGCAGGGGTGCTATGGGCAGTATCGGCTACCAACCCTGACTGGGTGCTATCATCAGAGGCAGAGGTATGATGACTGGACCCATGTCCCTGCTGGGACTGGCCAGTGCCACATGCACGTGGTCTAGTAGGATGGTCAATGGACAGGCCAGCCCCAGCATTGCTGGGGCTGGTACTGCCACTACGGGAGCAGCTGTGATCCGTGGTCCATCACAATGACTGCCAGCTGATGCTGTTGCTGACATGCATCCGTGTTGGCTTCCCATCCATCCATGTCTCCCTCCAATGGCTATCAATGACCTTGGTGTAATTCCGGATGGCACTGGCAAGGTCACGGATGCTGTCATTGATAGCAGTGTAATGGGCCCTGTGTGCCCTTAGTCCCTGTCGGGTGTACCGTTCCATATATGCCTGTGCCTGCATTACAGCCCGGAACATACTGGAGGTTGTTATACCTCTGGGGGCACGTCTGCCAGGGGCAATACAACCAGTGGTACTCCCCCAGGAACCCATAGACATCCGCCTATGTGGTACCATTCCAGTAATCTGGCTATGGCTGCTGTGAAGGGATGCACATGCCATGGGTACCACACTCTCCTTGTCAATGCCGACTGTATGCTGTCCCTCAGCTAAGGCCATTGGTGATGAGGGATGTATTGGCAGTATGAGTGTGTGCATAGATGGGGTTGAACGCTGTGTACTGTCGATTGGTGGACCAAAGACAGACCCTGACAGACCTTCCTGTACCACAATACATGTCTCATCATCTCCACTATTAGTGGCAGTGACATCAGGTTCCCTGCTGCATTCAGACACCCCTAACTCAGCACCTGTGGAAGGAAGACAGGAAACACACTTCACAATCTGTACATGATATTAGCACACATGCACACATGCACACATGAGCACATGAACACATGCAGACATGGACACATGAACACATGCACACATGCACACATGAGCACATGCACACATGAACACATGCAGACATGAACACATTTACACATGCACACATGCACACATGAACACAAATACACTGCTCACCACAGCACATACACACGCACACACACACACACCAGCAATTCAACACATACACAATAGTGGGTGAAGGTGGGTGACAGTATCACAGGGCAAACAGTCACCTCACACGTGTCAGCATGCAGAATATGTGTTGCTCAAGACCATGCAGTGCAAGTGTTGACAGCCCTATTTAATGATATTATATATGGCTGTGATGCATGTGTGTAGTTGTTCAGTGATTGTCTACACCCTGGAACACAATGTGTACATGGACATAACATCGCTGTGCAAGTATTATCTGCTCTGCAATGTCCTGTACACCATCACTCAATGGTATACATACCATGGCTGCATGTGTTATCTGTGTGACACAGAGACTGCCATGTTTGCTTACAGTGTCTGTGTCCATAGTGAATAATAGTGGGCATAGGTGTAGCAAATGCATGCAATGTACAGACATGGGATGAGTGGTGCATGTAGATGTCAAGGAATCCCAATGCTCGACATGGCCATTGTACAGTGGTTATGGTGAGTGCAGGACATATTGCAGATATGTCGGTGCCAGCCATGACATGGCATGCTACACGAATGCAACATTAAACACCACACATATCTAATGTGTGCCATGTGACCTATACACCCAATAGCATTCCAGGACATATATGTGACTCTTTGTACAGATGGCGACAGCTGTGCATATTGTGTATACTGGCATATGTAAGCACACACACAACATGCTATGCATATTGTGTATTGGTGCATATGTTTGCACACACACAACAATGAGGTGCAAAGCAAAGACCGCTATGTGTAGCACTGTGGTCACTGTAACTGGATGGGGTGTACTACCATGTGCCATTATCATCATCATCATGCATCATGTGGTCACTCACGGCTACTACTGTGTGACAGACCACCGCCTAGCATGCTGTACCTGAACTGCAGTGCCGTGGCTATGTTCACTATTACACAGCCACTTTGTACATGGGTGTATGTGGTGCCCAATAGGGAACATTGCCTAACACGACTGTGTTATGTGTTGAAGAGTGTTGCACAGCCCCATGATAGGCCTCTACCCCTGAGGTACAGCATGTGTGTGGATGACATGTGGGATACTGAGGTGGGACCTTACAGCAGGTGTGTGGTTATGCCATATGTAGCATGTCTTTGTGTACTGCGTATGATAAACGTGTTATGTTGTGTACAGGTGCTGCAACTATGCCTATCCAATGTGCAGTACAACTGTGTCTTATGCTCTGTGTATTGCATGTCAGTGAGGCAGCTACTGACATTACTGAGCTGTGCAATGTCTTACAGCAAACATGCATGGCATGCATTATGCGTAGGTGTGTTACATGTACATGGCCTACACCTCACCTATGACATGCATATTTCATTACCAACATTGCAGTTATAACACACTCACCAGCATGGATTGGCTGCCCTGCTGTCACACCAGAGGGACCTACGAGAATATGAGAGAGTTAGTCAGTGGCCACAACTGTGGCATTGCTACAGTGGGTATGCTAAACTGCAGTATAACAACAGTCAACAGTCACAGGTGTAGAGATATTATTCGAAATATCAGTATTGCACAACACTAGGCAGCAGAACTGCTAAACACACAGTACACATCTCACGTAGACATAATCTAACAATACAGGTTGATGTTGCTGTTGTCCAGGAGCCACCATGCTTAGGAGTAGCTCCTCCACTCTGGTGAGGGGGATGAATGGCCACCCCACCACCCGTGGCATGCTGTTGTCTTTGGATATCAGACGCATGCCGCCAGACATGTCTAATTAAATCACTGCAGTGATGGCGTACCTGCTCATATGTCCGGTTATGCATGCCTATGTCATTTACCCAACGAATAAGTTCCTGCCACAGTGCATTCCGCTCCTGCTGGTGCTGGCTGCTTCTGGAGAACAGCATCGTGTACTGCTGCAATAGGCTTTGTAGTATCACCTCTTCCTCATCCGCTGTGTATGATGGATTGCGTTGGTGGGCCATCTGGCTGAAAAAGATATGAACAATATGTGTGAGCGAGTCCTGTGGCACACTTTACACCTTTAACCACAGATATCACTTTACTGACACATATACCATCCTATTGTCTGTCAGAGGTTACACACATTCAATACCACTTATTGGTTCTCAGGCCACAACTAACTAACAGTGCCTGGCACACTCTATATATCACACCACTATACAACAGTACCCGACACACTGTTTGTGACACATTGCACAACCTCAAGACAGGGATGTATATCACACCAATGCATGAACAGAGATGTCATCCATTGCAATGGATGTAAAGTACAGGTACAGTAGTACCAGTCAACCACCCTAGTCATTGATGCCATAGCTCTGCCTAAGAGATGTGTACAGTTGTTACTATAGGTGGCATACTGCTATAACAGAGTATATATGCTGCTGGATACACACGTATACCCTGTAACACACATATTATTGCAGCCATTGTACAGGCATGATTACACACACATCAGACAAACATACAACACACCACTGTATGCCAACACAGATGAGCATTACTTGTGTACCATACAGTACTGTGTGCCACTACTTACACACCCTTATCATTCGGTTTTGTCCTCTGTGCAGACTACAGGAAACACAGATGACAGTGTTTCAAAGCAATGTGAACACACACCATACTGTGCTGCTTAGGCCTACAGCTTCTGGTAGTACTACAGTTCATATGGGAGTTAGATTCACCAGCAGTACCACTCACTAAGCATACATGTATTGCTTTAGCCTACAATGAGAAACCACATTCGTCAACAAGGAACTACGTCACATCATATGCCGTACTACTATGTCTACCTAACAGTACATTACACATCATTTGCTGTCCTCACAGCTAGGATAGGCACTACCATATCAGATACAACTTCACACTAAGCTATCACACCTTTACAGACCTTGCACACATTCAGCATTACACTTATTCAACCTCACATAGCAGGTATTGCATTGAGTACATGTGTGAGTGCATAGTGTCATAGGTAGGTAATATGCTGTTGGCCCTAGGGCCTACAGCAGCCTAGCCATATGCTACCCTGGCCTTTGGCACACATGTACTTTGATTTCACTTGCCCCTGCCAACCAGAACCACAGAGGTGTTTCCTAGGGTGTATTACCAATCTCCCACACAATCATCAGGGGTATTTATGACAACTGTTAATGAGGAGCCTTGTTTGCTTTTGCTAGGTGGTCTATTCCAGTGTATGGCATATCTCTGAGATGGGAACCTATCCCTCCAGCATGTGCTGTTTAGTGAGCTGACAAGGTTTAGGGCCCTAGAGCGTGTATCCCGGAGGGATTGTGATATGTTGCCATGGTGGTTGTCACCCAGCTATGGGTGTGACATACCTCTGTATGTCTGGCAGAGGTCACCTCTGTGTGGCCAGTATGCAATACAGTGTAGATGTGGTTTTGTGAGTCAGTCTGCATAGGGCATCTGTTTGCGGCCAGTATTACCCTTTGGGAGGTATGTCTGTGGCCTTTTCACCTGGTGTAGTTGTCATGTGAGGTACATACCACACAGGGCATTGTGATGGGTAGAGGGGAACACTGCCCTATATTTCTATAGATGACACACCTGACGTCATGACACATAACACACAGACTGATTACAGGTGTAGTGTGGCACTGTCTTCATCAAAGTGGAGGCTACTGTCCACCTGTGTCCCATGTTTCCTTATCACACCTTCACTGTTAGGTAGATCTCTACCTATGTGGTAGTTAATGGGTACAGTGTTTTGTAAAGGAGGAATGGCACTGCAGTATCAACACTTGTCTACAGTCCATGCCTTGGTCACCGCACACCTGTTGCAGTACATATGACCCCGTGTCACTCTGTCTCTCCCTCTCTCTCTATATGGCTATATATATATATATATATATATATATATATATATATATATATATATATATATATATATAGGTTCATAGGTTCATAGGTTCATACTAGGCTATCTGCCCGAGGGCATTTATAAGCCTAGCCCATTGTTTTGTGGCTTACGCCACCCCTTTAGTATGGGGAACTATACCCATTATTTTGCTGTGCCTCTGTCAAGCAGTGACACTGAGGTAATTCCTGGGGTATATCTGCGATCTCCCATCCATTGGTCAAGATTTCTCTTGAACAAGGCCAGCAGGTGCTCTGCCTCACATGTACCGGGATTTTGTTCCACAGCATAGGAGTCTTTGGGTGATGAATCTATCTCTCCAGCACGTCCTATTAATAGCCGTGTCGAGGTTTAAGTCTCCGCCCTTGTGGCTCTGATGGATCTAGATTTTTGAGGTGAAGCATATTCATCAAATCTGGGTTTGACATGGCCTTGTATGTTAGGCAAAGGTCACCTCTGAGCAAGCGTGCGACTGAATAGAGCTGGAGTTCTTTCAGTCGGGCAGCATAGGACAGATTTTTGAGACCCTTTATCCTTTTGGTGAGGAACTTTGTGGCCTCTCCAGCTGCTGCAAGTGTCGGGTCAGATACATTCAATGGGGCATTGTACTCAATCATTGGTCTGATGAGTGATGAGTAAAGGGAGACTATGACCTCCCTTGATCTAGATGAGAATCCCTTCATGATAAGGTGGGCAATGTAGAAGGACTTCCTAACTACTTTAGCTACATGGGTGTCGAATGACAGACTACTATCAACCTGGGTCCCCAGGTCCCTGATAACTTCTTCTGTGCTCAGTGGATTGCCACCTATTTGGTAGCTAGGGGTAACCTTGTTTTTCCCGAAGGGTATGACTATGCACTTTTTGGCATTTAACTTTAGGCCGTGGCTCTGGCACCAGTTATCCGTTTCTGTGAGACCCTTCTGAAGGATATCTGTGTCAGATGTGTTTTCTACTATGGCGCCCAGTTTGCAGTCATCTGCAAATTTTGTCAGCCATAACCCTCCTGTGTTTGCTTGTACTTCGGAAAAGTAGATGCCAAACAAGAGTGGGCCCAGGACTGAGCCCTGTGGGACACCACTTGTGACAGGCTTTGAGTCTGACATGGCGCCAGCAACTCTGACCCTGTGGGTTCTGTCACTCAGCCAGTTTGCAACCCATCTTGTGATGTATGGGTTAACATTTAAGCTGATGAGTTTTTCAATGATACCCGAGTGGGGTATTGTATCAAAGGCCTTAGCCATATCGAGGTAGGCTGTATGGACTGCCTTTCCCTCATCAATGGCTTTGGTGACTGTTTCGAAAAAGTCAACCAAGTTTAAAAGGCATGATCTGCCTTTGACAAAGCCAAACTGGGTTGGATCCAAAGTCTGCAAATTCCCTATGTCTTTATTTATGAGGTCCATTATGATCCTCTCCATGGCTTTGCAGATAAGGCTTGTCAAGCTAATGGGCCGGTAATTTCCAGGGTCTGTGGAGGCACCGCCTTTGTGAAGTGGGACCACAGTTGCAGTGCGCCACTCCCTGGGTATGTATCCAGAGGTAAGACTTTGATTAAACAGCTGTCCTAGCTGTGGGTTTAATTCCTCATTGAGTTCGTGGAGCACACAGCCGGGGACACCATCGGGTCCCATGGATGCTGTGTTTTTTGCTTTGGAGAGAGCAGTTCTCACCTGGGCGCTGGAGATGCTTGGGGGCTGCACTCATTTGGTATAGATATCTCTCCTTTGGGGGAGAGGAGAAGTTTGCACTGAACCTGTCAGCCAGTATGTTGGCAATGTCTGTAGGATCAGTAATCTTCACATCATTTTGAACTAGTTCTGAGCATATCTGGGAGTTTCCTCCTAGGTTTCTAACATAGCTAAAGAAGGCCTTATGATTGTCTTTTGAGTCTTTAGCTATTTTTCTCTCGAAATTTGCTTTGGATGATTTTATGAGAGCTCTTAGTTTTTACTTATAGTGATCAAGGGTGTCTTACCTTTTAAGGATTTTGCTCTATCTTGTAGTAGCTTCCTCCTTTTGTTGTAGAGTTTGTTTATGGCTGGGGTCCACCAGACTGGACGCTTGCCTTTGGTACAAAGAGTCTTTGTTTTGCTTGGGATTGCCTTATCCATGCAGTCCTGCAGGTGCTGGTAGAAGGCGTTTGTAAGTGATTCAGCGGCTTGAGTATTGTTTTCCGCTCGGGGCCTGAAAGGAGACCACACTAGTCTTTAGAAGTGTGAAGTCGGCTTTTGAGAAGTTCTTTACTGTGGTCTTTTTATTTCAGGTGGGGTGGGATGAGGACCTCCAGCGAGATTAGTTTGTGATCTGATCTCACCAGTGAGGGGTATACTTCGGTGTTGAACATTGTGCTCCCATGTTCGTGATGATGAAATCAAGTATGTTATCTCCTCTTGTGGGGATGGTGACTAGTTGTTCCATGGCATTTGAGTTTATGAATTCCAGGAACTTTTGGGCTAGGGTGTTTGGGCTTGAGTAGTGTTCCCAGTCTATATTAGGGTAATTGAAGTCACCTAGTATGATGGTGTTTGGTGATACATTTATCCCTCTAGTGTTTTCAGGAAGGCCATGTGAGTTTCCTGAGTTTGTGAGGGTGGCCTGTAACATGCTACAATTTGCAGAGCAGTCTTGCCTATGGTTAATTGCACCTGGATGGTCTCCGATGCATCGTGCGTTGCCACCAGTCTTGAGGTGTGGGTGTCCTTGATGAATATGGATACCCCCCCCCTCCTTTGTTGGTATGGTCCGGATTTTGGGGCCGGAACGCATGATATGAGGTAAAACCTGATAGCGCTGGGGTGCTCTCAGGAGCCTTGAACCAGGTTTCTGTCACAGCACAGACATCGATGTTCTCCATACTGAGAAGGGCCTCGAGTGCGTGCATTTTGAGATTTAGACTTCTGGCATTGAGCACCATTACCCTTAGTTTTTTTCCTTTTTTGTGTTCTAGGGTGGTAGGTTTAGAATTTGAGCCTTGCCTAAAAAAGGCACTATGGGGGTGGCAAGAGCCTTTGCCAATATGCGGAATCCCAGGGGTGACAGGTGCAAGCCGTCCCTTGCGAAGCAGCGTGGCTTGTCCAGCATGTCATCCCAGGCAGACAGATACTGGATCCCCTTTGAATGACACCAGTGTTTACGCCAATTGTTAAAGCTGATCATCTTATCTCTGTATTGTGGCATCGTTCTTGGTGAAGGTAGGATACTGCTCAAGGTCAGGGTCATACCTGCCTGGGCTACATAATCAGAGAGCTCCTCAATGTCTCTTTTCATGTAGTCCAAGGAGGTACGTCTCAGGTCGTTTACACCAGCGTGGACAATGACTGAGTCATATTTGTACCTGCTGTTGAGAGACCTGAGTGCTTGCGTTATGTGGCGGATTCTAGCGCCCGACAGGCAGCTTACTGTGACCTTCTCCTTACTCAGTCTGATGAGCGGGACATCAGTGTGTCTGACTATGGAGTCACCAATGACTAGTGTGTCTGGCATTGTGTTTGGCCTTAAGGGCTGTGACTGTTTGACACTCTGACTGTGAGGTCTATGTGTTGCGGGTGTTGTGTTCTGAGGTGGTGGTTGTTTGGGTGTCTGCTTTGGTGGCCTCTGCTGTTTTGGTAGATTTTTGATCAGAGCCTCCGAGTATGTCTTTGTGTGTTTATGTGTATGATTTGAGGTTGTAATGGTACTATGTGAGACTGGGTCTATAGTGTGTGTGGTAACCTTCTCCTCCTGACTGGTCTTGCCAGTCCTATGTTGAGAGAGCTCAGCCTCCAGTTTGGCCGTATAGTTGCATCTCTCGCATGTATTTGTGTTTTGTGGGAGGATGAAAGGGTTGTCTGTGTACATGAGGCAACTGAAACATTGCCTCAATATTCCCAGGTTCACCAGCTGAGCAGGAGAGGACACTAGCAACTGATCCCTCGACATGCTAGAAGGGTAGACGAAAAACTTTAAAAAAAGATTCCGGGGGACGTGGGTGACCGAGAAATGGGGGGTTGCCTTTTTGGGGTACTATCTATGACAAGAGTGCCGTATCAAGGTAATAAGTACTGTAGGAGCAAGTGCTAGGTTTAATAGATAGAGAATAGTCTACTTGGAGTCAAGTAGAGTTGATCTTTTTAGTTATAGGATACGCTGATTTGATCAGTAGTATAGTTCGAGGAAGGTAGTTTTAAGGGAAAATTTGAAGAGTGGACTTTAGGTAGGCAATGGTTTAAACGTGCTTAACCGGCACTGCCCTAGTGTGCAACAGTGGCAGCTCAGCTAAATTGCTCTAAATCAGCTAGCAGCGTTTAGCGTTTTATACCAGGGGCTGGAAAAGCTAGAAACTGGCCCAAAACGACCAATAAACTACTAGTTACTGGCTGAAACCTCACAAAACTGGACAAAGGCAGCTCAATGCTTCCCACTCCCACTGGTAAGCAAGGTAGCTTCCCTTCCCCAAATAAGGCAAGGAAACAGTACACAGGAACTACAACCAAAGCCCAGGAATCAGCAACTCTGAAACTGGACTAAGCTAGTAAAGCAGGAAAGCAAGGTAGCTTCCCTTCCCGCAAATAAGGCAAGGAAACAGTACACAGGAACTACAACCAAAGCCCAGGAATCAGCAACTCTGAAACTGGACTAAACTAGTAAAGCAGGAAAAACAAGAGATATTTTTTCTTTTTTTCTTTTTTTTTCACAAAACAGGCAGAAACAGGTACAGCAAACACTTATAAATGCTATGAATCAGCTACTACAGCTTACACAGAAGAATTTGCTACAAATACAGTCAAATAGTAACAAACAAGGATTCCAAGTGCAATATTAAGTTAAATGCAGTAAAACAGCTTCAATGTAACAGAAAGGCAGGCGAAATACAGTTGCTAGGTATTCAGATGTGGAAAGCAACAAAAAATATACTTAGTATCAAGAAAAGTCGCTTATTCAGCTCTCTGCAGCCTGGATTACTCTGCTGGCCCACGGAGTCTGTGCTGAGAAGGTACAAGCTGAAAGTTTTATACCAGGGGCTGGAAAAAGCTAGAAACTGGCCCAAAACGACCAATAAACTACTAGTTACTGGCTGAAACCTCACAAAACTGGACAAAAGGCAGCTCAATGCTTCCCACTCCCACTGGTAAGCAAGGTAGCTTCCCTTCCCCCAAATAAGGCAAGGAAACAGTACACAGGAACTACAACCAAAGCCCAGGAATCAGCAACTCTGAAACTGGACTAAGCTAGGAAAGCAAGGTAGCTTCCCTTCCCCCAAATAAGGCAAGGAAACAGTACACAGGAACTACAACCAAAGCCCAGGAATCAGCAACTCGACTGCATATATATTCTATATATGCATATCTATACACATACATGTACACATCCATTGCTGTACACATGGATGTACATATAGGCACATGTACAGTCCACCTTTCGTGGTGGGGATATCACTTATGTGACAGTTGAGGGATGTACAGTTATGTGATTATATTGCACAGTGTTGTGCAGAATGCATGTGGGTGTCCTCAGCCCATGTAGCATTAACAGGCCTCACTGGCTGTAACACAGCAGATCTGACAAATTAGTCCCACAGCATTTAACCACCTCATGACATATATCAGCACTGCATGCTGTTTTCTAGGCCACACACTACAACCTACATAGATATATGCTCATATCAACCTTCAATGACAGACATCGGTCCACCCTTCACTAACAGATGCAGTATGTCCCTTGCCCTATGCACATGTGCGGGTACAGATAGATATGTACTGCTGCCACACATGGATGATTTGCAGTGTGTAGAGTACTCTTCAGGAACATCTACTACATGCCAACACATACATATGAGTTACATACCTTACCTTTGTATTTCCCTGCTCCGTGTGTTACGGTTTTGTAGGTTTTTTTTTTTTTTGGTTGTTTGTTTTGGGTTTTCCCCCTCTATTTCGGTTTATGTCTCAGTTTCTCCCTCTGTTGTGTCTCTGTCTGTGTCTGTGTCCATGTCTCTCTTTCTCTCTCTATCTCCCAGCACCTGCAATGATAGAATTGCATGTGTGGACTGCAGGTACAGCCTGCTTTTCTAGTTATCTGCACTCGTGCATGTGACAGCCTCTGCACCAATTGCTGCCCACCATTCAGTAATTGCATGCAGCCTGCTGTGTGGTGATTGCATTACTCACTGTGATTGCAACCCACTGCTATAAAATGCTAGGTTAGGTAGGCGTAGCCCTTTCAGCTGTCCAAGGTGGGGCCCATGCTTGTTTGCTCTGGATACCGTTGTGTCAGTCAGAAGGTCGGTATATGTATCTTATCTGAAGCTAGGGTTGTAGCCAGTTATATGCATGTTGTACTCAAACCTGAATGTTGCTGCTTCCAGTACACACTTCTCAGTGTAGACATGTACTCACCCCACCAAATGCTAACACAGGATACATGGTCAGTATATGTCTCTTATCTGAAGCTAGGGTTGTAGCCAGTTATATGCATGTTGTACTCAAACCTGAATGTTGCTGCTTCCAGTACACACTTCTCAGTGTAGACATGTACTCACCCCACCAAATGCTAACACAGGATACATGGGAGTATATACTTTATTTCTGACTTACACAATTAACTGCCATACAAATGTGGTTATTGCACTGTATTCCTGTGGCCAGTATTTATCCTGGTCTGGTACTGTGTGGTGTTTGTAAGGTGCTACTGTAACATTATTCCCTGCTAGGATGGCTGGTTCTCCTTTCACAGTCATGTCATGCAATTCCACAACAACTGCTGGTAAAGACCCACAGAACAGGATTTGCGTTATACCATTCCTGATTTCCATTTGCATTCCCTCATTGTAATGCATGATATATTTATTTCAGAACCAAGTTATTTGCGGAGGGAAGCAAGATGGCCGCTGTCCTGTAGGGAGTGCTGAAACACAGTGGAGCACTTTACCTTAATTTTTTATACAAATACAAGTGAGACAAAGTCCTTTCTACAATTAAAATATACGGATTAGTCAACTAATCAACTTACTGTACGTACCTGAGGGAAGAAAAATTCTGGATTTCTTACTAATAGACAAGATTACTGCAGATTAGTACGAGGGTTCATGTCACATGTGAGCTCAGTGCAGACAACTTCCAGGCCGGTGTGTTCCTGAAATACAATACAGAAGAGGATCTACTAAATACATCAAAGGAGAACAATCAAAATGCCACATGAACTAGATTTTATGGAAAGCCAGACTACCAAATCAAAATTCACTGCAATAAATTCACCTGAAAAGGATACAACATCCAAAAGAGCCAGAATTAATAAATCTATGGAAACCAGTAAAAATGCAAACCCAAATAAAAACAAAACAGAAAACTCTAACCTAGAAGATCTGAAAATGGCATTGCAACCCATTCATGAAGCGATACAAAACTTATCAGCTCAAATTAATGCAATTGGTTCATCTACAGACAAAATACTCACAAGGATGGACAAAATTAAATCTAAAATTATGGATCAAGACATTCAAATAGAAAGCATTCAAAAAGAGACAGAAACCAACAGAAATTCTATTCAGGACCTACAAGCAAAAATTCTGGATCTCGAAGCCAGATCTAGATGAAACAACATAGTCATAAGGGGCATCCCTGAAAATATAGAGCAAAACAAGCTGATGGATACATTATCATCAATATTCGCGTTATTCCTAGGAAGCGACCTAGAAGCTAACCAAATTACTATAGAAAGAGTGCATAGAGCCCTAAGATCATCCCCAGTGTTAAATAACCCAAGAATCGTCTAAGCAAAGGTTCTCAACTTCCATCATGTCAATAAACTCTTATCCGCTGCTAAAACTAAAAAATCGGTGGAATGGAATGGGATGAGAATAACCATTGCTCAAGATCTACCATACCAAATTAAACTAGAAAGACAAAAACTTGCCCCTTACTGTGCATTCCTCATAAACAAACAAATCAAATTTCAAATGAAGTACCCCAATACGCTTACTTTCACAACGCAGGATCAGAGATACTCAATGAACAACAAGGAAGAAGCAGCATCGGTATTTCTTAAATTATTTAAAACCAACCCAGAAAAAACAACACATAAAGCTCATTAAACGCTCGTTGTGCATTTGCAGACATACGGAAGAAATAAGATGAGTTTTTTTCATTAAATCTTGTTAACCTGATTAGAGTAACTCATACCTGCTTTCCTCTCGTCTTCTCCTGGAAGTCTCCTTTCGGGAGGCCCTTCATTTCATGGCCAAACATTAACGCTGGATCCTGGGCTTGATCTCCGGGTGGTCGTCCGGATGGAGGATAGACTCCAGCTCCCATCAGGATACAGATTCAACGCAACCCCTGTGTATGTGATGACCTCCCATGATGCAGCGCAATCTTAAAGTGACAGCGACTAGATCTGCACATTCCTGCACCAAAAAAAAAAAAAGAATATCGGTTATTTAATGAAAACAACCCAATAAACCACTTGTCCTAATTACAATCACATGGATGGCTTAGTCATTAACTGATATGGATAAACCACAGGATATTCAAAAATTTGAAGGTACTGTAACCATTCCCCAATTGTAATACTGATTTATGTTCTTTGTACATAATCGAAAGGTAGCCTACACAAAACGCTGTACAGATTGAAGCGCAAAATATAGAAAATTCATAGGGGAATTGGAACTTTCTTATGTTTACATCCTAACTATCTGAAAAGGTAAAAGGTTTAATTAGTCAGGCTTATAAGTAAGATGTTTTTGGAATATAGGCTTAACTCGTTGTACATTCAGATACAATTTTAACACAAATATAAAAGGTGATTTCTGTTCCTTTATGATGAAAATATACTGATTCTGATCATCTTCTTAATATCAAACTCTTTATGTATACATGGATTGGAGGGAGGATGTATAGATAAAAATAAGAGCTTCTAAGCTAGTTCTCGCTTCAATGATCTTGCTTAAATGCTTTATTGTAAATATACATGTAATTTAGGAATTTCTCACAATACCTTTAATTTGTGCTCTGAATGATGTTTCAAGAAACTGTACTAAGGATAGTTTAGTTTTCTATGCTTTGTTGGAAATGGTTTAGCGAAATGGGATACAGGCTGAATTGTGAGACCACATTTTTAAACTCTAAAATGAGGTACTATCTCTTTTACCTAGCAATTGTGTTTTGAATACGAACTGGTATCCCACCCTCTTCCAGAGTGACAGAGATAGTGGCTAGGCACTGGGGTAAGTCTGGAAGAGTTCCTCATCTATGTCTAACCTTTCTAGCTTATATACGGTTTCCTTTTGTGCTGATTCTAATTAACATTACAATACATAACTACTGGATTTGGCTACAGATACTAGTGAAAACATGTGGAAGTTAGCTTCATGGAATATTAAAGGTTAGCAAACAATCAACAAAAAAAAAAACTGTTCCTGCATCTTGTGTTCAAATCCAAACTAGACTTTATTATGATACAAGAAACACACTTACTAAAGGAACAGTGGAACCATACGGCAAATAAAAGCTGGATTAAATCCATCATAGCAGCAGGCAATAAAACTAATAAAGTAGGAGTTGCTATCATTATTAAAAAATCTTTCCAACAGGATATTCTAAGGCAGGATTCAGACTCAGAAGGCAGATGGTGTTATTTTGTAACCAAAATTGATAGGGTAAATAAACCAGTTTTAATTATGAACGTATATGCCCCGTGCACCTCCCAACACAATTTTATTATGGGGCATCTATAACTTAATAAACTCCTTCCCAGAACATTACTACATTCTAGGGGGTGAATGGAATTCTATTCAAGACCTAAAAAGAGATAGAACAAACAACAAAACTAAATTCAACTCACAGGCCACTACTGCTCTTTTTGAAATTAAAAACTATTTTAGACTAATTGACCATTTTTAATATCTTTTCTCACACGGACAATAAAGGTTTTACTTTTTTTCACAGTGTCATAAAACTTGGTCCAGACTGGATTTTTTCTTAATTTCAGATACCTTTTTACAATTTGACCTTTCACTCTACACAGAACCTAGGTCTCTATCGGACCACTCAAAAATTACTCTAACAATAGATTGGTTACATTACACCGCCCCGAAAAACTATAATAGATACTGGCACCTAAACCCTAACCTATTAGAAAAGACGGATATTAGAAAAGAAATTGACACCTTGTTGGACCAATGCATACTTTCCATTGCAGATAATAGTATTCCGATTGATATAACCTGGGCTACCACAAAAGTCTTAATTAGAGGGATGTTAATTAATAAATCTGCTTTCTATAAGAAAAAATATTTTCTCCAAAGAAAAGAGTATCAAGGATAAAATAACTAAACTTGAGCTGAAGCTGCAGCAGGGTTACTCCTTGGAAATAGAGAACTCTATTAATCAACTGCAGATTAAGTTAATATCTCTACAAGCAGAAAACCTATAATTTCACGAAATCAAAAATCTAGCCAATTACTCACAGTGGGCCCAACTTCCCTCCAGATTCTTAGCAAGATTACTGAATCAACATAAACCTACCCCATATATTTCGGAAGTTATTTTTCAGAAAAATAGTTATTATAACTCACAAGATATAATTAAGGTATTTGAGAAGATATATGAAGACGTATACAACCCTACCCCCAAGATACTCAATGAACAGGAATTACATCTATTCATTAATAAATTAAATTTTCCCACATTAGATGAACAACAACAAGCTCTGTTATCAGCTGAGTTTACACAAGTGGAGATCAAAACAACAATTAACAATCTCAAAAATAATAAGGCACCGGGACCAGATGGTTTCTCAGCTGAGTTCTACAAATACTTTAGTTCTAAGATGTCGATCATATTCTATCATCTCTTTAAGTACATTATACAAGGGGGTATTTCAGATCCTCATCTGAATGCATCTAGAACTATACTAATACCTAAACCGAATACTGACACCACCAACCCTAATAATTATAGGCCCATTTCTATTATTAATTTGGACATGAGAATTATGGCAACAATATTAGCTAATAGAATTAAGACAATAATTACAAAAATCATTTCCCCAGAGCAATCGGGGTTTATTAATCAGCGGCAAACAGTTGATCAGACACTTACTCTTGAGGCAATGATATCTCTATCCTTAATTAAACAAACACCTATATACACCTTAGCTATCGATGCTTCTAAAGCATTTGACAGAATCGATAAGACATTTTTGACCGTGATTCTGCAAAAATTTAATTTTCCTACACAGTTTATTCATTATATCAACACTTTACACACGAAAGCATACACCACTTTACAAATAAATAAATATAGCTCAAAGAAAATAGAAATTAACAATGGGATTAGACAGGGATGTCCCTTATCACCTTTTTTATTTAATCTGTATATTGAACCCTTATTTTTACTAATAAAACAGAGAACATTTCACAATATTCCAGTCTTATTTAACACTGAGATAACACTGTCAGCTTACGCAGATGACTTAAATATATATTATTCTCTCCCCAACACTGACCTTATTAAGATAAATAACTCAAAAGAGTTATTTTTTAAATTCGCGAACTATAAGGTAAACATGGACAAATCAACAATATTACTGTTAAATAATTACGCACAATACCCAAATGTATGTACTATACCAAATATAAAAATCAGAGACCACTTACACTACCTAGGAATATCATTCTATACTGATGCGCATAATTATTATCAAGATAATGTGCTTAAAACATGGTCTAATATTTGGAAAGATGGACACAACTTAAACTCCCTCTTATATCGAGAGTAGCCATTACTAAAATGAACATTCTCCCAAGAATACTTTACATATTTAACGCAACCAACACACTGATTCATAACAGAGTTTTCAATAATATCCAAACAACCCTATCAAAATTTATTTGGCACCCAAGAGCTATCAGGATAAATTATCAAAAAATTATATATCCGAAGGACAAAGGTGGATTGGGACTGCCTGACTTTAGACTATATTATGAAATTAACAAAAGTAGCAGAATAATCAATATTGCAAATTACAGGGATCAACCAAATATATGGTGCCCAATATGGATGAAATTATATCATAATTATGTTAAAACACTACGATTTAATCCCAGGGCCCTCCCATTCCTAGATGGAAAATCTAGGAGAATATATAAAATTCAAAACGATTTATGGGAACAAATTAAAATCACACAAAATCTTTTCAAATCACTGAATTTACTCACAGCCTTCTGGACACTCCAACCATTACATCTTAATCCCAATATTCAATTAAATGATAGGATGATTAACTTGAATCCATACCCACTACTGAAGGAAAAAACAGTTTTAGACTTTTTTCTACTTAAGCAGGAATCTGTAACTAACATCAGGAACAAACTTAATCTACCGATTAAATATACAATCATGGTAAGGCAATTAAATGAAATATGTTACAGATTTTGGGAGGATACTGACATCCCAGACTCACACATAGCTACATGTAAAACGCTATGGGATGATCTCAAATGTTTGTAAAATCATTACTTCTATTAGACACACTAAAGAGGCTATACACTCTAATTATTGGATAAAACAAGATTCTACAATTACCTCCAATACAATTGCACAGGCAATTCAGAAATTCTCCAAAGATATTCCCCTTCAAAAGCTCAGATATACTCAACTTATGATTCTAAATAATGCATATTTTATGCCCTCAATCTTAAATAAGATGTACAAAGAGATCCCACCACACTGCCAATTCTGCCCTTCAAAAGAAGTAGATATTATACACATATTTTGGAGCTGTAAATGCACATACAAACTTTGGTGTGCCTTAAGGGTCAAATTAGAAAAAATGGGGTATGAAAAATCAACTTTATCTTGGAAATTTGCTCTCCTTCACATCCCCCCACTAGGAATGAATAATAAGCATATGCACATCCTAATAACAACATTTATGCTAATAAAATACTACATCACCCTAAATTGGAAAGACAGGTCTAAGGTAACATGGGAAGGATTTAAACAAATAGCTAGAAAGCAACTTTGGGCACATAAATATCTGTGGTTTTCCATGAAGCAAAAAACGTCACAGAAGGATACTTGGAAACTGATATCCGAATACATTTTGTCATGAGAGTACCTCATAATTAAGTATTCAACCCAATTAGATATAGATGAGACTTGTATATAGTTAGTTGTAGTATGTAGGATCTATTCTGTTATAGAGATGTTTTGGATGTTGTTGTTTTTGTTTTGCTATAATCCTAATAAAAAGATTGTTAAAAAAAAAAAAGAACCAAGTTATTTGCATATCTGCTGTGGCTTAGTGGTAATTCATGCAGTCAATTGTGTCAATGGTCTGGGGTTTGAGACTGGCAGAGGTTTTTTCTTTTGCTGCTCAGCTGAACAAGGGCCCTGCCATAGAGTGACTAAGGCACTTTTAAGCAGTTGTAAGCAGGTTTGCGTGACGCTTAGCTAAGCGCACACATGCGCACACTCGCTTAAACCCGCTTACTACTGCTTAAAAGTGCTTACTCCTGCTAACCCCCATGCTAATTTCTTTTAGAGAAAAGAAAATGGGGAGATAGGAAAGTGGTGAAAAAGGGGGCACAAAGAGGGACAGACAGTAGGTAAATAAGCTTGGGATGTGCAGGACGGGTGTAGGGAAGGTCCATAGCTGCCCATTTCTTTACCAGCAACAGCTGTGCATATGCAATAAATTTGGAGTGATATTTGAAACTTTCCACCCCTGGGAGAGGGGTGAGGACAACAAAGTATGTTGTACTGCCAATTATAATTATCAGTTTACATGTTCAATGGACATGTGTGCGAAATGGGCAGCTATGTATGGGACGTAATTTTTTTTGTGGGTACAGATTGCCCATTTTTTTTTTCAGGTGAGAGTGGGAAGTGAGGTAGAGGAAGTATATATGTCCAGGGAGGTAGGTTGGGGAGGTAAACAGACAAGACAGACAAGACGCATACAGGGCCAGTGTATGACACATGGGGTGGGTGAACACAATTGATGGGGCCGGATGTTTGGAAATCGCAAGCCCATGAGCCCACAGATGGTAACAGTGGAACTGAGATCCCCACCCATGGGCAGTCACCACTGCACCTTCACAGCCCCGAGGGTGGCTGTGCTGGGGGCTGCGTAGGATGGACAGGCTCACCAGTGAGACACGCCACTCTTGCCTCGAGCTGATGTAGGGGATCAGCGACTGAACGCTGGATCTCCCTACGCACCACAACCCAGACCCTTCGAAGGGTGACAGGTGGCCCTTCTCTGTCCATGCTTGCATGGGGGGGTGAGCCCCATCCCCTGCAGCTCTTCCACCCAAAGGTGGCACAGGACCAACAGAGGAGGGGAGCCCGGGCCGGGCACCGGACCTGCTGGTGCCCAGGTGCACTCTCCAGCTGAGGAGGGACAGGTGGGTCTGCTGGGACCGGTCTTCCCATACGTTCTGTGATTAGGTGTGTTTAATTACAACATAAACAACAGCATTCCAGATTAGTTGTAGCAGCATGCAGTAATATTCCCATTAACCCAACACACCAAGGTTCCAACAGTTGAACAGCAAGCATAACACATGCATATATTGAACCACAGTGGATATTCCAACAGCATGCAGGGATGTTTGGTAGCAACAGGCCACCATGATTGTGGTGTTTAAACTGGGCACATGCATCAACGTGAACGCAAATATTTATAGAACAACAGGACATATGTCCCAACAAATTTTAAGATTACACATACCCATTGAGGTGTGGAATTGCATGGTTTATGCACATACAGTAGAGTGTAGAAAAAAACCTCGGTTAACATCTTATAATTACCTTTTAGTCTACACTACATTACTAGTGACTGCAGGTGTCTATCCCCTACATGTATTATTACACTTGCCACCATACATTAGGTTGTGTAATGGGTTTGGCTAGTCCAATATATGCCTGACCTATATCTGACATACTAACTGTCTAGGATGCAGATGTTACTGCTACATATTTCTTGATTGCATTTCTATTTCTTTATCTACATATCTGGGATGTTTTCACATGACATTTTCACTTCGATTTGTACAGAACCCTGCATTTCTTGACACACACTCACATTTCTGGGGATAAACTAACATGCTACACGTGTGCCAGATTTACTTATGCATGCCAGCCAGTAACTGACTGTTGCGGACTGAATATATGCTTCCCAGCTACTAGCACTTCCATCACCCACTTTATATGGGACTGCACAACTCTGGGTTGCCAGCACTTTTTCAAACAGTACTATTTGTATAATGCAAGGGTACAACAATATTTCAAACTCTGTGACACAGACACACTTCAGGTTTTAGACCTTTATTAATGGCATTACACACTTTTCAACAAGCTCACTCCTTTATTTGTTTTAACGGTGCATATGGCAGACATGTTCAAGACATATTATACCTTTATTAATATGTTAGAACACTCTTTTTTCAGGCTCACTCACTTATTTTATATGACAGTGCCTGCAGAGATAGTATTCCAGACATATGTTACCTTTCTTAATGGGTTACTCCACTCTTTTTCTGCTTCTCTGACATTTTTATCTGACAGTACATGCAGAGGACTTATACAGGCAATTTTATGGCTGTATTATTGGACTACAACACTTTCTTTCATGCTCTCTCCCATATTTTATATAACAATACATGCAGAATGATCACTAACCTGCCTGGTGGTGCAGCCTTAGCAGCCTATCATCATAGGCTTGCTGATTCGCAGCACGGTCACCTGCAGCTGTAAAGTAAATGAAGGGATATTGAGACATACCTATGCATTATACATACTCAATTATCAATTCTTACATACTGCAATCCATGGCTACATACTCAGTTGTGGGGCATTCTGCATCCCACGGGCCACCTGTATCCATTGGTTCAGGTGGTCCTGCTTCCATCTCTTCAGGTCTGCATGGTGGTGACAGACCTGCTCACCAGTCCGAGGATCACCTGTGGCACTGGTGAGGTCATGAGCTAACCGGTTCCAAGCCTCTGCCTTATACTACGTCCCTTGGAACTGGCCCTGCGGGAGTCTTGACTCATGACGGTGGACAAGGAGCCAAACCAAGTATTTCGACTCCTCGATGCCTCAAAGTTGCGCTTGGAAGCATGTTCCCTCTCCGACACCAGCCATTCTAACTGCAGATGTGAGCTACAATCAGTTATGGTGTGTATTCCTGCCTATGGGGCTTAAATATGCCGCATTTCCCGCACTTTTTTGTGATTGGCCATTTTTTTAAATTATCGGCTGACTGGAGATCTGCTTAGTAATGGTTAAACTACCATTAGTAAGTATATGTCTGTTAACAGTGGCTGCTTCCCCTAAGTTATCATGGCTTAGTGGTTCTGTACTTTGCTTGTGATGCACAGAGTCCTGGGTTCGAACCTTGTTATTCATTTTATTTTCATACTGTCCAGACAGGCTAGGGGGTGTGGCTGCATTTAAGCAACTTTGCTCTACGTTGCTCCTCGGTGCCCTACGGTGCCCTGGTTGGCGCGGCACGCACGTCCGCACAAACAGATTGCACTGGTTAAAGCGCTATTTCGCTATGGGCACCTCTATTGCGCTGGGTTAACCGTTATTAAACTATGGGCAACTCTATTGCGCTGGGTGAAGCGCTGCTTAGCTGCAGGCAATTATATATCAGGATCATTTAAGATATTTATTTTGTTCACTGATACATTGGCCATTTCGCTGTGTTTTACTACTATTTACACATATTTTTGTCTGGTATTATTTCATATACTGATTTAAAAATAAATATGAATGGGGAGTGGTGGGACTCGAACCGTGAATGGCTCTTCTTTGTGCAAACGCCCTACTATTACACTATTGCTATTTGGTATGATTTGTATAAACATTCTTTCTTATGCTCTTCCATGTCAGAATTCCTAACTCTAGCTAAGCAATGGGCACATCCGAGCACACACGCGCAAATACGGGCAGCTATTTTTTATAACTGTGATGGGGGTTTACAATGTCAGGGAGTGTGGTGTTGGGTGCAAGGACATTTGAGCGGACTCGCTCTTGTGTATTTGCTTTTACATTTCAATCACTTCCAGGGGCGTGGACATTTAGACTGATTTGCAGTAGGACACACCTTCTGCTTTCTTACGTGTACGAATTACGGTTGGGTCAGCGTGCCCTCATGCATATTCATTGCACGCTGACATCATACCATTCAACTGCAGCCTCTGAGTAAGACTTATTAAGTCTTACACGGAGGATTCGTGAATCCGGGGGATTGTGTTTCAGCTATATGGCTTCTGAATGCCCATGACTTTTTCCTTTTTTTTAAGTCTTTGTGAATACATTGAGGACAATAAGCCAAAATCCACTAGTTGCAGACATGCTTTGTTGATCTGTATCCCCTGATCTGTTTGCTAATGTAGTATATCATGCATATGAACAGAAGTTGATTGAGAGCTGAACCCTGATGCATCCCCACTCCAACTGGGAGTCCTTCTGTGAGTCCAAACATTGTTTGTACTTATATCATTGGGTGCTTATATAGATAGCCTATACTAATCCTGCCAATGTTTCCAGGACTTTGAACTACTGCAGAACTGCCTAAATCAGCTTCTTGAGACCTTGTTATATGCTTTCTCCAAGTCTCAGAAAAGTGGAGTTGGACTCTTTTTCCCATCTCTAGCTTTTTGTCTACAATCTGTCTCACTGCAAACATGGAGTCAGTTGGCTGCATCCTTATCTGAACCCAAACTGCTCATCTCCCATCTTACATTCTACTACACTGCATACTCATTTTATCAGTCACCCTCATTTCAGCAATTTTGAATTTCTGTCACACTGCACTAAAGGTGGTAGGATGCACACTGCGGGACAGGCAAAGAAATGAGGATGTAAGAGCAGAAGCCAAAGTAGCTCCAATTGCAGAAAAGATCAAAGAAAACAGATTACGATGGTATGGGCACATGTGTAGAATAGCAGAAGACAATCTGGTGAGGGAGATTTGGGACAGACAGGAAGAAGGTAAGAGGAAGCGTGGGCATCCAGCAAAGAGGTGGATGGATTGTGTGAAAGAAGATCTGCGACAGTCAGGCATGAGTGTTGAAGAAGGCAGGAAAGTGGCACTGAATCGAGAGAGTTGGCGACAGTTAATATGATACCCTGACCACATGTAAATGGGAAAAAGGGGATGATGATGATGATGATGATGATGCACTAAAGGTGCTTCAAGATAATAACCACTGGCAAACCCTTCTGTTGTAACTGAACAATTTCTACTCCATTTTTTACAGATTGCAGTATTTCTGATTAAGTAACACCCTTTGACTCAAGAAACGCTTACATGTTAGATATGTCCAACTCACAATTCAGAAAAGGAAAATGTGCCTGGTGTTCTACCCCAGTTTCTCTTAGCTGGTATGAATACCACCTTGGGTCTTCCACAAAAATAATCCACAGTCTTAATGAAACTAGCCCAGTCAGCAAAACATAGATATTGCAAGCTATCTGTGTTTACCTGTCTGTCTGTTTACCTATATAAAAAATAAGTGTCCATGCATTTGTGTGCATGTGTGTTGTATTTAGGTTATGAATATGATCAAATGCCATTAAACAGTTGCATGTAACAGGCCTCCTCTGGATAGATAATTGAGAGAAAAGTATAGTATACCTGTTTTTTGAGAATGACTATCACGTGTGTCTGAAAAAAAAACAAATTATATCGTCTTACCACTGTAATGTTCAAACAACAAGAAAATCAGCTTGTAAATATACACTTTTACAACATGCTCTAACTATTTATATAGAAAGTACTGTATTGCAAAATGCAGTACAGAAGAGAATGGAGAAAAGCAAATATTATGGAAAAGAAAACAATACACTGATCTAAAAAAATCTAAAAAAGAAAAACATATCTGAGTTACATTGTTATGCAGGCTTGCAGAACTAGATGCCAGCTGTCTGGCAGACACATTGTCTATCCTATTTTACAAAATGCTTATCCTTGTCAGAATCAAAATTAGCAAGCTGAGCATGGCAAATCAGACTTTTATAGTTCCAGTAACAAGCTTCAACTAGACTATAACATTTTTAGGCATTCCCAGACAAGCTGAGAGACATGTAAGCAGACTGGGGTCTGCCTAAAGGGCTTCCTTCTAGTGGACCATGAGTGATCCACGTCCTGCATGAAGCACTGACAAATCATTTTTACTAGGTCTTCTTGTGTGCCCAAAGACCTTCAAATGATTTTTCTCTAGTCAGGATAAATGTGAAAACAATCCAATATTCTTTTTTGTTTGCTTAGCTCTACACTGTCACAAAGAGTGATCCCAGCAACCCTGCAAAAGAATCTCATTTCTACCACTTGTAACAGTGTTCTCATCCTTATTCTTGTGTCTTCAATCTCATCCTTCTGGTCTCTTCAGAAAGCTTGTGACCATAGGTGAGAATGGGAACACAGATGACCCTTCGAATCCCACTCCTTCAGCTCTCTCCATCACTACATGCATCAGTTTTGAAATCTCCCAGAAGAACTGTCAAGTCATTATGTGGAATCGTTATCAATCACGGTACCTATTAGTTCCCCAAATCCAAATATTCTGAAGACATGTTAGATGCATATGCAATAAACAATATAATTTTCTTTTCTGCAGTTCACAATTACATTAACATAGCCATCTCCTCTACTAGCACAAACATCAGCTGCATTGCTCCTAGTAAAGGAAAGTGAATGCTTCCACACCCACCTGGGACCTTTTATAGGAAGTCTAACACCTTGTCCAAACGGACAGATGAAATCAATAAAAAAAGGAGAATAGCATTCCTGGAACTGAATAAAAAAATGCCAAAAAAGTGATAAACTGAGAAGTAAAAATAAAAATAAATAAAAATCACATGCAATGGATTCACTGAAGTCCAACTTTAATGAAAGATAGAGAAATGTTTAAAAACAACTTAGCACTTTTGCCATCACCTTATTGGCTTCATCAGAGTCATTATTCCTGGAAATGAATTCATCCTCAGGTCTTGGTGAGTATCTTCATGTGGTGGACCCTGTCTGCACAAATTCTGACCAAGGCAACACTGCTATATAATTTTGTACATCATGAAGAAAGGTAGGTTAAAAATAAAAAATACAGAGGGGTACATGGATCACAGAATAAAAAAGAACCTGGTCCTGGTGTACATGCTAGTGCCAGGACTGGGGAAAAAGGCAGTGTAGAGTCCTTAGTTCATCGAAACATTCCTACAACAGGGTTAGCCCAGCCTTGGAAGAGGATCCCCACCCCCCACTATGGTACATGGAAGAAATATTTAAAAAAAACACACACAAAAATTGACAGACCAAAAAAAAGAGCCATAAATATGACAAATGCAAAAAAAAGTCACCTGTACTGGATAAAGTACCCTGGAACAACGAAAGTTAACAAACCTCCAGTGGCAGAATCTTCTGATGAGATTCAACAACCAACGGGCGCATCCCTGATGACGGCACCTGGAGCTAACAACAAGCGGCAGGTCACAGTGGAGGCGTTGGTTCATTCCAACAACATTTCCGAGTTTCCAGTACCTACGAACATCGATGAAGAAAGCACCAGTCCTAAAATGGGAGATAAGAGAAAGTCACCAGCGGTGAGTTCAGCGGTCGACATCATCACAAGAGAAGATGAAGGAAATGATGTTTTTTTATCACACACGGACTTCCCATGCTTTCCGCTTCCATTCAAGCCGATAGAGACAAGAACATGGACATTAAACAACAATTACAAGAAAAGGAAGGGAACAGAAGAAATCTACGAGAACCAAAGAAAAGCTCTGAGGTCAGTACACAGGATTTAATCGTGAACATTTCGAAATATAAACTCAATGAGCATGAGCTATCCGTCCTTAGTAAAGGACTCAGTTTTGTTCCATCTGCTTTTAGTGATGTTACAGAGTTCATAGTGGATATAAAAATGTTCACTAGGAGTATAGCATTAAAAATGTTATATAATGATAAAAATGCAAATTCAGACAATGCTAGTAACGTTAATATATTTAGGAAACCTTCTACATTTATTCCGGCACAACATCCACTGTTGGAATTGTTTGAACGAGCCTGCGAATTTGATTTAATGCAACTTTATAATAATAATATAGGGAAACCTGATTTTTACAATACAACTGTTAAAGAGAAGGCAGCTATTTTAAGCTTACAGAATAACAACAATATAGTTATTAGACAAGCTGACAAGGGGGGAGCGATAGTCGTAATGGACAAAGATATGTATGATGTAAAAGTGTCTTCTATGCTTGCAGAAATTGATACCTATATAAAATTGAATGCTGTTTCACTAAATAAGCTAATTAAAAATGTGCATGCACAGTTATATGATCTACTACTTACTAATGTTATAGACATGAACTTGTATAGACATTTTCTTGTAGAAAATCCATTAGTACCTACATTTAGGGGTCTTCCTAAAATACACAAGGAGTTGGACAATCCACCATTAAGACCCATCGTCTCAAGTAAAGGGTGGCTGACTGAGTCTCTCTCAATTTATTTAGACAAACAATTTAAACCTATAGTTTATAACACCAAACACATCCTTAGAGACACACAACAGTTTATTGAAGGTTTTGCAAGATGTAATGAGAAATATCGGATTACAAAGGATGACCTTTTTGTCACCTTAGATGTAAAATCTCTGTTTACATCAATTCCAAACAGTAATGGAATTGAATTTTTGAGATTATTTCTCCTTAATCATGGTGTCAACAATAGTAAAGTTATAATGTGGACGTCTTTATTAGAAATTGTGTTAGAAAACAATGTTATGGTTTACAATAATAATTATTATCTCCAACGAAAGGGTGTAGCGATGGGAACACCTTGCGCGAACTCATATGCCAACTTGGTGTTGGCATACTGGGAAGAAGCGTATGTAATGAACAATTTAATTTTTAATGAATATTTAATACACTACTGCCGTTTTGTTGATGATGTTTTTTTATTGTGGAGAGGAACAACAACCGTGCTAAATGAATTTATACAATACATAAATGGTAGTACTCATTTTTTAGAATTTGAGAGTTCATACTCTCATGAGAAAATACAGTTCCTTGATGTACTGTTAACCAAGGGA
The DNA here is from genome assembly GCF_019279795.1 of Protopterus annectens. Lineage (NCBI taxonomy): Eukaryota > Metazoa > Chordata > Ceratodontiformes > Protopteridae > Protopterus > Protopterus annectens. The sequence goes on from NC_056740.1 coordinate 279,801,598, forward strand.
CCCAATGGTGTGAATACTTGTATATATAGGAAGCCCTGTTGGAGGAATAATTTACTCCATAGGACTAGTATGCATCCTCGACATGTGCATAAAAATGTAGTAATGAACCAAACTTTAAGGGTTTCTAAGCTTACTACAGATGAGACAACTTTCAATGAACAAAAGGAAGTGTTAGAGAACAATTTTATACAGAGAGGTTATAATGAACAATTGGTACACAACACCATCACTGAGGCAAGCAACAAAAGGAAAGACAAAGGTTGTCCGTATTATAATAAATCTAATACTGCTGATAAGAATAAGAAAGAACCAAAAATCTCCAAGAACAGACTTATAATACCCTATACAAATAGGAACAATCAAATAAGAAAGATTATAGAAAACAATTGGAAGATTCTCACTATGGATGAGAGAATTAAGACATTGGTTGAACAGAGACCTAACATAGCTTATAAAAATCTGAAGTCTTTGAAAAGACTACTTTGCTATGAAAAAACCAAAATTGAATATCCACTCTCACAAAGAGAAGGTACTTTCCCTTGTCGTAAATGTAACCAATGTGGATTTATTAATACAGACACCACTTTTCTTCATCCCATTACTAATAAAATATATACATCTAAAAATTATACTGATTGTAGGTCCAAGAACTTAGTATATTTAGCCCAATGTCAGCTGTGTACTAAATACTATGTAGGGAAAACCAATCGTACCCTACGTGAGCGTATAAGAGAGCATTTATATGCTATCAATAGAGAAGATTCTACAAATGCTCTAGCCAGACACGTGATGGATGAAGGGTCTAAGCATCATTTTAAGTTTAAGGTGCTAGAATTAATAATACTAGACAGTAGATTAGGAAATATAAAGAACTACACAGAAGAAGCAGAGATTAGATGGATCCTTAGACTTCAGGCGCATATATATGGCCTGAATGACAGAATCACACTTAGACCCTTCTTAGCAGCCAAGGCTTTTAAACATTAATACATTAATTGTTATGAGTTTTTACCCATGTATCTATAATGGAGTTTTTAATGTGTTTTTAGTATGTCACATATAATGTTTTATCAATATTTTATATGAGTTTTGTGAAAGATTGGTTTCTTTATATTAATATGTATATAGATTATATGTACATAGATTATTCAGTTTTCTTAGGCACTAGCACTTTAAGCTTTTATTGTTTTAATTGATTAATTGATTAATTGTTGAATTCACTGAGCTTTGGAATTGTATATAAGCACTTTCATTCATTCATTAAGTATTGAAGTCTGAAGAAGCGTCAGTTGGACGTGAAAGCGCTTACTTTTATGCAGGTCTGTCTCAATAAAGGTTTTTCGATAATTATTCTTGGAGTTGTGCCTTTGGTGTTACCTTGGAACTTTTCTACAATAAATATGACAAAGTGGGCTATTGAAGATAAGGAAGACATTATGCGTTGTTACTATTATGCAAGAAGCCCACAACAACAGTAAGAAATTTAAACAATAATGATGTAAATGAGTTAGAAAATTTAGTTGTCAATTTGTCCAATTGTGAATTATCTCAGGAACAATATTCAGTTTTGAATTTAGGTCTTAAGTTTATTCCAACTGTTGTACCTAGAATGTATATAGTGAAACATGAAATGTTTAAATTTGTCCATAAGTTACACCTTAAATATTTTTTCTCTGATAGCACATATAGGAATTCTGCTGAGTTAATTCAAGAAGAGTCGAAAGACAGCTTCCACTCTTGTTATGAAGAAATGAATGATGTTATCAATGTGAATGCCTATTGTAATATCGATAATTCAAATGTTCCTGTTAAGAATAAATTTGTTCCACCTTTTGATAACGAACAAATAATACATTTTAGTTCTACGGTTTACTTTGGTGGAGAAAATATATGTAAGAAAATTATGAAAAGAAAGGATAATATTAAATATAATTTAATGCTTAAAGAATGGCATGCTTTGAAAGATTTACAAACTAATAATGATTTAATAATAAAACCGGCCGATAAGGGGAACAAGATTGTTGTAATAAATGTAGTCCAATATTATAAGATGTGTATGGACCACCTGGATGATCAGGAATTATATGAAATAAGTAATACAAAGAAATATGAACAGGCCTTAAAAAGTTATGATAGACTTATAGACAAAGATGTCAGGTTGGGGTATTTTACAGAGAAAGATGCGAAAGAAAAACTATTTGATCAAGAATGTGAAATGGCAACCTTTTTTTGTTTGCCAAAAATACATAAAGATATGTATAACCCCCCTGGCAGACCCATTATTTCAGCTTGTAAATATTTTTTGCATAATTTAGGTTTGATACTACATAAGTTGTTACTACATTATGCACAAAAGGCTCCAGCATATATTTAAGATAGTTTTGATTTTTTGAAAAAAATGTCTTCAGTAAAATGGAAAGACAATAAATATTGGGTAGTAATCGACGTAAAAAGTCTATATATTTCTATTAGACATTCTGATGGTTTAAAAGCTATCATATATGTTTTGGGTGGTAATCCTTTGTCGAATTTTGTTATTGAATTAGTGGAGTTTTGTCTTAAAAATAATTATTTTTGTTTTAATAAACAGGTGTACAGGCAGAAGTAAGCTACTGCCGTGGGGGCGCCATTTGCCCCCATGTATGCGAATATTTTCATGTCATTTTTTGAGGATACATTTTTGTATAGACAGGATTTTGGAAGAAAATATGTAAAATCTTATTATAGATACATTGATAATCTGATTTTTATTTGTGAAGGTGGTTATAATGAAGTTAATAACTTTATATCTGATTTACATGAAAATCCTTATGAATTATCTTTTCATGGACCACAACAAGGCATGAAGGTAGTATGTTTGGATCTGGTCTTGGTGGGGAGAATAAATGGGGAAGTGGTCAGTGCCATACATAGGAAGTTTGTGGATGGGGGGCAGTATTTACATGCCTCGAGTTGTCATGCACCACATGTGACAAAAGCTCTTCCTTATGGTGAACTGTTGAGGTTGTCTAGGATTTGTTCAGATAAAAATGTTTTACAACAAGAAATGAGAACAACAACCAATATGTTTTTAAGAAGAGGGTATGATCCAATAGTCGTACAATCAGCAGTGGATAATGTTTTATATAATGGTAATAATAATTCTTTAATGAAAAAGAAAATTATTATATGGGTCAACATTTCAATGAAAAGGATATTGAATGTAAAATTGATCTGATATACTTTGTTTCTATGTATAACATCAAAAGTGAAGAAATAATAAAATTAGTCAAACATTATTGTAAATATTTATTACAGAATAAACATTTGTCAACTATTTTGCCAGCAAACCCCCTCTTTTCATTTACCAATGGGAAAAGTTTAAAAAATATGTTAGTCCATGGAACTTTTATTATGCCACCATCCAACCCTCCAAACCATTGAACAATTTTGGCACTTCAAGATGTGGAAGATGCAATGTATGTACTCATGTTGTCTATAAAGTAGAATATGTTAACAATGTTAAATTTGAAGTTAGAGGTACATATACATGTAACAGCAAAGGAGTAATATATGTCTTGTATTGCCCCTGTGGGTTGTTTTACATAGGAGAAATGAAACTTATGTTTCGTACCAGATTTATGGAACATTTAAGGGATGTAAAACACCAAAGGGAAGATAAAATAATTCCCTTACATTTTAAAACTAAGCACCAAGGAAATAATAGTCTTTTGCAAGGTACAATTTTAGAACAGATTGATTGTCCGTTGGGGGATGAAAATGTTTTGAAACAAAAATTATTATATAAGGAATGTATTTACATTTTAAAATATAATATGATGGTCCCTAAGGGACTGAACAATGAGCTTAATTGGAAATGTTTACTTTAAATGTTTAGTATGCTTAATTGTATAATTGATGGTAATTAAGATTTTAATGGTATAAAAGTGGGTTTGTTTAAAATGTATGTATTCCAAGAAGGTGGTAACACCGAGCCACTAGAAGAATGAAGAATAAAATAGTAATTTTTATTGTTGTACGTTTTCATTTAGTCTCCTGTGATCTCAGTTTGGATTCAGTAGTTGCAAGTTTAACACTGCTATATAATTTTATACATCATGAAGAAAGGTAGGTTAAAAATAAAAAATACAGAGGGGTACATGGATCACAGAATAAAAAATAACCTGGTCCTGATGTACACGCTGGTGCCAGGACTGGGGAAAAAGGCAGTGCAGACTCCTTAGTACATCAAAACATCCCTACAACAGGGTAAGCCCAGGCTTGGGAGAAGACCCCCCCCCCACTACGGTACATGGAGGAAGTATTAAAAAAAACACACAAAAATTGACAGACCAAAAAAAGAGCCATAAATATGACAAAGTGGGCTATTGAAGATAAGGAAGACATTATGCATTGTTACTATTATGCAAGAAGCCCATGATTTCCAGACAGAGGATATTCAGAAAGATTAAGAGAGAAATTAGAGGAAAGAAAAATTTGTGCACATGAAAAAATTGTCAATAGTTTCAAATAAAAATTTGAATTAATTAATACAACTCCATAAAATCATTACATAGTGCAAGAAACTTTGAGCCATCTGGAAAAAAAAGGTGATGCAGAAAGTGTGAAAATAGAAAGAATAAATCCAGAAATTTTTGAAAGGTATAAAAAGAAACATGCACACGGGAAAGAAAAATAGATTTGGTTTGATACAATATTTATACAAAGGAGAAAGTCAAACTAATCAATACAAAAAGCAGCTCCAAAGATATTTGAGGAAAAATACAGGCAAAGGGACCCAGATATGGAAAATTTCACAATACAGAAAAAGCTAGAAAACAAAGAAGAAGTGTAGAAAGTAGGATTAGTGAGGTAGAAGTTAAACAAAAGATGAGTGGAACACTTGTCCATCTACCTACTTAACTGAATAAACTACTTAAAACTTCAACAGGGTGTCTTTATTTCTCCCACTATCAGAGACAGAGTGTACAAGATCTGTCAGCTAAAGTGATTTTACCTGGACTAATCCTTTATACTCTGCTTCTTGTTAGTCCTGTCACCCTCTGGGTCACAGGTGGTATACCAGACTTCAATCAGGCCCTCTAGATTTCCTCAGAATTTAAAAAAAGGGTAGAACTTAAGTGTGGTATAGAAGATTACAACAAACATTTGACAGCATTCCACATTCATGGATAAAGGAATGCTCATAGATATACAAGATATACCCTACATTGATCATTAATATTACTGTGACCATGAAAAAATGGCAAACTACTTTGCAGTTTAGCCATCACAAAGGGCAAATTATTATTTCAGGAATAAAAACTCAAAGGGGAATATTCCAGCATGATTTTTTATCACTGCTGCTATTTTTTCCTGCCCATAATCCATTAAGTTTTTTTACTTAACAGATTAGGCTATGTTTAATATTTGGATCCCAGAAAACAACTTTGGTTAAAGATTTATAATATACTTTTTGTGCATGACCTAAAGCAGCATAGTTCATCAGATGAGGAGCTGAAAGCACTAATACAAATGGTTAATACTTACTCGGATGATATAAAATTGGCATTTCATCTTGATAAATCTGCAAATTCAACATTTAAAACGGGAAAGCTGAAGCACCATGAAAACATCAACCTGGGCCAGGAGTGTGATATAAAGGAGCTTACATACGTACATACAAATATTTCAAGCATGGGCATGGATGTCCTTCTAATCTGCCAATATACCAAAACAGCTGTTCCCATAGTAAGTGACCAGGTAATTCTTAAAAATAGCTAAACTACTGCTTGCTTTAATGTAATTTGGTAGTCTTTTTCATGCATCAGCTACTCTCTCAGGGAAGCAATTAGTACACTTCTCATTCCTACAGAATCTTTTAATTTCTCCAAATCTTTTGAATTTCTAATACCATGAAGTGAATGGACCCCATTCCTAAGTCAAAGTATAATTAAAGTTCATGAAATTAGTATTGCTTCAGTCTTTAATGTCAGACAGAAGTGCTCTTCACAGCACCCACAATGTGCCCACTAATGACTCCTTCTGCAGTTCGTATGGAGTTATATGTATTGGTAACATATCTAAATACGACCGTAGATTTTTTTTTTTATAAGACCCTTTGCTCATTCTACTATTGGAACTGTATGGGTATATTTCTTCCACATTGGTTTCTGCCTGCAAATCCTGATATTTTATGACTTTGTGTCTCTCTGTACGCAAGACACTGTAGTCACTGGGTGTAGCGATTTCAATGATCAATGCTACTTTTGTCTTCTTTTCATGGACCATTTTATCTGGTTTTCTCGCATATGTCTTTTGAACTGCTGGTAATGGGTCATCCCATGTGATGTAGACTTCATCATTTTCTAAGATGCTTTGTGGATCATGTTTCCAGTGTTTCTCAGATACTTCAATATTATAATGTTTGCACAATCCCCAGTGCAACAGTCCTGCCACATTATTATGCCTTTCAGTATACAGTCCTTTTGCCATTTGTATATCACAACCAGCAACAAGGTACACAACCTTTTCCAATTCTGTTTTACAAAACCTACATTTGTCTGTTTCTGCCACATGTTCAATGGACTATGTAAACCAATGTGTACATAACCCACTATCTTGGGTCACCAATATTAAACCTTTTATCTTTTGGTTTAAATTCGCCTCTCCTTAACCATTCCTGTGTTCAATCCTGATCAATATGAGGTTCTTCCAGGAGTTTTCTATACTTGCAACTATATTTATGCATTTTCCACATTTCTCACCTTCTCATCTGGTCCTTCACCTTATATCTTTTCTTTTGTTTTTTTTTGGCATATTTAGTTGCTGCCTGATTTTATCTACTTCTGGTTTGATTTCCATTCCTGCTTGACAACGATATGCTTCTGCTAAACTAAGAAGGGAAGTCATCTTAGATTTATTCTCCTCATGTTTCAAAACTTTTACCATGTTTGGGTCTTGTGAGGTCAGCAGATTTGTATACAGTCCCATGACTGCAGCTCTATACTTGTAATCAATTTCAAGGAGGCCCATACCTCTTTCAGAATGGGGAATATATAATCTTGGTATGCACTGATTTTTATAAATCATTTGATAAGCATGAAGCATCCTTCTTGTTTTCCTGTCTAATCTATCCAACACCTTTTGGGGCCAGTCAATCAATCCAAAACTGTAAGTTAGGACAGGAAGAGCAAATTGGTTTGTAGCTTGAATTTTGTTCCTAGATGTCAACGCTTTTTTCAGGATTAATTTAAGTCTTCGGAACTATTCCTTACTAAGTTTTATTCATATTTGCTCAAGTTTTATTGTTGATCCTTCATCAATTCCCAAATATTTATACACTCCCTCTTGCTCAAGTTTGTTTATATCACATTCCTGTCCCAAACTGATGTTTTCTTGGTGCTGCAGCTTTCCTGCTTTAAAGGTTGCTTTTGCACATTTATCAAGACCAGATGACATTCTTATATCATCTGAACATGTTTTGACTATTTGCAATTGTGCTTTCAGTTCCTCATCAGATGAACTATACAGTTTTAAATCATTGACAAAGAGGAGATAAGTCTTTATGGTTGTCTTTTGGCTTTTCCCGGTTAGGGGTCGCCACAGCGGAACTCCGGTCCGCTAATGATTGGCAGTAGATTTTAATGAACGCTGAGGTGCCAGCTTGACATCCAACCTTAAACAAAGGCACGCCCATTTACGCATGTCTTTTGAACACCCATTCAACCGTGGGGAGGACATGCAGACTCCACACAGAAGGCACTCCCCGCACTCCAGCCGAGAATCGAATGGGAGAACCTCTTGCTGTGAGGCAACAACACTACCGCTGCACCACTGTGGATAGATGAGAAGTCTTTATACTTTCTTGTTTGCTGGAAGCCAAATTATAGCCATGACCTAATTTGTTAAGCAGACAGATTAACATGGTTAGGGGCAAGGCAAAAGCGCAACGGTGCCAGAGAATCACCCTGGAATATCCCCCCCCTTTGGATTTTTATCCCTGGAATAATGCTTTGTCCTTTATCATGGTTTAACTGCAAAGTGGTTTACTGTTTCATGGTTGCTGTGATGTAGTTTATCAGTGTTGGGTGTATCTTATACATTCTTAAGCACTCTTTTATCCATGAATTTGGGATGCTGTCAAATGCTTTTTTGTAGTCAATCTATGCCATACTTAGATTCTTCCCCCTTTTTACAGCTTTCTACTACAACTTTATTTAACAACAAATTATGCTTTGTTCCATATGACTTTCTTTTATTACTCTTTTTGTTCTATTGCCATTTAGGTTGTCTGATGATTCTCTACTAGTTTTTGATAACGCTAAACATTCCCAGAGGAAGTTGTCTCTAAATGCCCTATATACCTGAATAAGATTTCTTCTTAAATATCCAGACACAGTACAAGTTCAGATATTTTGGTCTTTCATAATAACTAAAATTTTCACATTCACGGATGCCCTTGATATATTTCTGCTGTACACATTCACGTTTACTCATGCTTGTTGTCTTTTAAGTTTCCATACTCTTATTCCATACTCAAGTTTGGGCCTAATGTAAGTAACAAACATTTAACAAACAATGACTTCACCATTTCAGATTTACTAGACTTTGTAAATCTTGTCATACAACCTATAGTTCTATAACTATCATTAACCAATTGTTTGATATGATTAGAAAAATTCAAAACTGGATCTACTAATATACCAAGGTCCTTAAATGAATCTACAGTTTCAATCACTGAGTGCTGTATTAAATATTCACCTTTCAATTTATGTCTCTGAAATCTCATATGCTTAGTTTTTGATGTATTTATCAGCATATTATTCTCCTGTGTCCAAATGGCTAATTTAGTCAAGTTCTTTTGCAGATATGCCCTACCTGTAACACATGTAGTCAGTTTATCCATTTTCAAGTCATCTGCATACCAACTGTAGAACAACTGAGATGAAAAAGATACGTCTGAAAGATAAAATATAAACAAGTATGGACTTAGGACAGAGCCCTGTCAGACACCCTAACTGTAACCAAGAATTTCACCTGTCCAATTGCTGCATGTCACTTGCCATGCCTAAGGCATGCAGCTGTCCATCTTACCAACAGTACATCAAAACTTAATTGTTCTAATTTATTGATCAGTGTTTTGTGTATGGCCCTGTCAAATGCTGAACTTAAATCTATATAAATTATATCACAGCACAATTTGTCATTCATAACTGTTATTATATTCTTATAGAACATCATGTACAAGTGGTAATAGATCTATTTTAAACATATACAAGCTAATATGTGGAGTCAAGTCCCAGCCTTTCAATTCTGACAATAACTTATCCAGTATTACCTTCTCCATTATTTTTCCACAATGTGAAAGTAGATTTAAGGGTCTGTATGACTCTAGGTCTGTCCTACTCCTCTTTCCCTTAAAGGCAGGTTTAATAAGCACACGTCTCCAATCTTGAGGAATCTCTCCATATATATATATATATATATATATATATATATATATATATATATATATATATATACAACATAGTAAATAGTAGATATAATGGTACTGTAAGGTCTCGCTGAAGTGTTCTCAGGTAATTATTACTTATTCCATCTCCTCCCTGTGCTTTGCTTAGATCCAGTTTGTATACTTCTTTTTCAATGTAATCTAATTTGCTTCCAGTATCTGAGGTTACCTAGATGTCTCTAAAACAAGTTACCACCCCCTTTGTTGAGCCAAACTGTTTTGCATATCATTATGTAAATAGAGCTATAATCTGTTGTGACTAAGAATAAATTGTACATTCTAGACACAGTTTATCAATTTGTATGTCTTTACTCCTTCCACATCTTATATATCTATAAAATGGTTTCCTATTATGCTCAATATCTTTATATAAATTTTCTTCTAATTTTTCTTGATCTTGTCTCACACTATGCTTAATTTATTTATCTAGCTTGTTTATTTCAGTTTTCAAAGTTGCAGTTCAACCTCTTTTCATTTCTTATATTTGTCTCTCACTTTAATGAGGTATCTTGTTCTTATGTAAATATGTCCCCCTGACATTGTATGCCTAGATCCTGATGTTAAACATTTTTTTTTATTTATTTTTGCATTCAGAACAACTTCTTTTTCAAAACTTTCCACATTTCTTCTACAGTTTTTTTCCAGTGAATACATCACTCAAATTAGTTTTACTTAGTGACTGGTTCCTTCCATATAATCTGTAATTAATCTTCTGTGCATTGGTTTAGATTTCAGCTTGGCAGAATTATCTAGCCATCTGTCTTTTATAACCCCATGATCACTGCACATCAGCAGTGGTAAACCTGACATGAAGTAATATTAAATTCTTTAAGAACATAAACAATGTCTAGAATGTTCCATTCCCTGGTAGTTTTTTTTTTTTTTTTTTTTTTTTTTTTTTTTTGCAAGCTGAACAATTGTTCTGTTACAGTCAAAACATTTATACCCTGACAGAACTGGTTTCTAGTCAATCCCCTGGATTCACAAAGCTCTGTGCAAGACTAAGGCTATTCTTGCACTGAGTGTTTTGTGTCCATTTGGGATAGCAGCGAGCCTTGCATATGCATGAAGGTGCGCTGCTATCTAAACTAATCGGACATGAACCAGGAATGAGCACAGGGGGCATGTGTCAGCAGTGCCTGCAACTTAAACATGCCCCCTTGACTCTTTCTGACACAGATGAGTGTCAAACTATATAATATTAGAGCCTGGCTCTAATATTATATAGTAAACGAGTGCCCGCAGACACTGAAATGTAAATAGCTAACATTTAAGTGTCCGCGGACACTGAAAAAAAATAAAAACCACAAACACCTAGAAGGCAGCAGCCTTCAAGTGCACACCCCCAAATGTATGCACTCTTACCCTACATGCATGGAAGCAGTAGGGCAAGAGGAAAGGAATAAAAAATAAAAAAAGTAATAATATTTTTTTTCATGAAATAAATCTGAACTTTAAGCGCCGCGCAACTTGTTTGCATGGTGCGCCACTATGCTTAACCTGGCAGAAATCCTGAAAATGATAGACAAGTGCTACTGTGATAGAAAAAAATCATCAAGCTGCTGTAGCGTAGTGGTACTGCCATAGTACAGCATGTAGAACACGTTCGGTTCAAATCCCCCTCTGGCAAATTATTTAATAAACTTTTAAGGAATGTGAATGATAGATGTCAATCATATGGCTCATATAGCACAGTAGGGGTGGGAATTTGTAAATATAGATGTAAAAAATAATTTATAAATTTAATGAAAAAATAGATTTAAGCAATGCTTTGCTAGTGTAAGCATTGCTTACCTGCTATCAGCTCTGTTTAGCTGGTGTAAGCATTGCTATGCGGATTTGCATGGAGTTAAGCATAGTGCAGCATATTAAAATTGTCCCATCAAGAAAAAGTGCTGGAAAACTGCCCTATTTAAACCACACAGGTGGGAATACAGACATAACAATTTGGGATTGCACACAGGGGGGCCAAAATGTCTGGCATTGAAGAAGGTGTGTGCTTCTGAGTGCAACATTGGGGCATCCAGGAGTCCAGGGTCATGGTTGGGCTCCTAGTTAAAAACCATGATGGCAGGCTGCTCCATGGCCAGTACCAGGACTTGCAGTACAAAGCAGAGGCCTGGGACCAGCTTGCACATGATCTCACCAGTGTCACTGGCATACCCCGGACTTGTGAGCAGGTACGTCATCACCATAATGACCTGAAGTGCAGGAGGCGTGCACTCTTGGACCAGTGGATCCAAGAAGCCCGAGCGCAGGATGTCCCACCTGTCTTTAAGTATGCAGTCTTATGTATCTCTAAGTATGGAAAAATTTCAACTTGTGACTATGCGGGTATGATTAATGTATGATGTCTCCCCATGCAGCTGCTACAAAGAGGTCCAAGAATGTGTAGGCTCATGCCTAGTGACTGGCCTGGCTGCATTGGCAGTATGGTGAGTACAGAACACCCCCTACTATTAGCAGTAAGAAATCAAAATTATAGTAATGGTAGTACTGCCTGTATATATAATTGTGCTGTAAAAGTCAGGAATAAATGCCTGTGTCAGGCTGCCAGTGTTACAGTGGAGTATTCCCAGCTTCTGTGTAATGCAGATAACAGTAGCAAACAAGGTACAATATGCAGGAAAGGAATATTAGAATATGTATGAGTCTGTCTGAGTGAACCTGCCAAGAAAGTGCCATGTCAGGGCTACTGTAACAGAAATGAAAAGCATTCCCCAGTGCAGATCATGCAGGAATACTAATTGTGGAGTTCTGAGTTGTACACAGATATGCATGTCAAAACTAATAAAGGTGATCACAAACACTGGTGTGTGTCATCTCACTTGTGCCTGATAAATAGAAATGTGTATGTCCTGCAGAATGCATTAACTGAGGTGAACGGATTTAGCACTGCTTGTCTGCATACTTTAGAATGGGTATGTCAAATAACTGGAAAAACGCAACAGTACATATTCCCATCAGAATGCGTTTTACTTGTTTGTCTGCCAGCACTGTCTTGTGTTAACCTTTCAATTTCAGCCGTATGTAGTTGTGAATGTACTGAGAAATGTATAAGGCTGACAGGTGCAGACCTAAAAAATGTACTCAGGAATCTAAATTGCAGTATATGGTTGTAAAACAATCAAATGTGCAATCCAGCTAATGTGCACATGTTTCACAAACAGTGACACTAATGTCTACTGTATATGCATAATTTGTACTGAAAATGAGAAACATATAATGCAACATGTCATAATAAAAATACTGTGCACAAAAATATGTACTAGATAGAAGTGTCACAAGTGACACACGATACCTCCCCAGTAGATCAGTCTGATAAGGACTAGGCCTGTAGTTCAATTTTGCACACACAGCATGGTTCAAATCCAGGGACCGCTACTAACATCTCAGTCTGGTTCTAAAGTTTTAAACTGCAATGTGAATAGAAAAAATAAAGTACTGCAACACATACATTTTCCATACAGGGCACATAGGTAAAGAAATCTGAATAGAAATACTAGTATGATGTGTATAACTATGAGAGGTGTACAATTTATGTGTTGATCAGCCCCAGTCCTACAAATAGATGCAAGCTAGACATCCACACTCTGCAGTCTTGCCCAGACAAGCCCCTCAAGTGTCACGTTGTCATGGATAGTTTCCCCAGTTGCCAAGAAACCTGCACACAAAGAATGTCACAGTAGATGTATGTGAAAGACACAATACACACTCCAGGGCCTGCAGCTAATTTGTGAATCTGAAATATGTGTAGAAACAGCAATGCAATGTGCACACAGTTCATCTCCACAGGCCCACAGGTAAAGAAATTGCTATAGAAACAGATCTGATGTGTATAACTAAAATAAGAGTACAATTGCTCCGTTGATATCTACAGCTATTGGTGTGCTGTAGCAGCTCCATGGCCCAAGTAGAGTGTAAGTGTGGTCAGAATGTAGAGTAGTGAATAGTAGTGTACTGACAAATATACTTGATAGCCGTTGCCAGTTGAATCTATTCCCTTCCCCCACCACTCAACTGATCCAACCAACACACTAAAACCAACATGGGTACGTTCCTAAACAAACCTCTACTGTTGGGACTGTTGTTCCATTTGTTGTATCATTGTTTAAACTGTGTGCATACTAATATTCCCTGTTGAATAATCATCTTATTGCCTGCCTACATACCACTAACTGGCATGCTGTTGCAACCCTGAATGCCATTCCATATATGCATGGGTTCTGTTTGCTATGGCACTGTTATAATTGCACTGTTTTGGGTAAATAGGAATATCCATGCATGCTATTCTGATTAATGTTGTAATGTGCTGTGCATGACTAACCTATATTCATTGTTAATTTCCACACCATAGTACATATGGGAAGGTAGATCCCAGCAGATCCACCTCTTCCACCCCACCTGGCCGTGGCACCTGGTTCCAGCACATCTGGGACCCAACCCAGACCTCCGTCATCTGCTGGTCCTGCACCACCCCTGGGTGAAACTGCTGTAGGGGATGGGGCCCCCCCCTCCTACAAGTGGGGGTGGTGAGGACATTGTCAACTGGGACGAGGTCTATGACATGGTGCGCAGTGTCCTCCAGACAGAACTGGATAACCACCTGCACCAGGGTGGAGGGTAGCTGTCACAGCTAGAGGGCAGGTGGCCCCTCAAGCCCAGCCCCCAGCACAGCCACCTTCGGGGATGTGAAGGAGTAGTGGTGACTGCCATCAGGTGGGGACATCAGTGCCACTACCACCATCTGGGGGGCTCATGAGCTTCAGATTACCAACCACTGTCCCCATCAAGGTGTTTACCCCCCCATGTGTCATACACCACCCCTGTCTGCTGTCTGGTCTGTCATGTCTGTCTGCAAATGCAACCTCTCCTACCAAATGGCATATCATTGCTGGAGCCTTCCTGTGTCCTGAAAGAGTGCTCTTCAAACTATCTGGAGATATACAGATCTGAGTATATTTTTCTGGCACTTCAGAGTTGTGTACTGGTAACTGTTTGACTAATTTTATATAATTGCTGGCTGACTTCAGAGTTATGCACTGTTATTTTTGCTTCACTGTATAGTTTTTCAGATCTCTGCTGAAGGTGTTTTCCTCCCTCCCCCTATTTCTCTGTGTCTTAAGTTGGTATAACTGGTTTTACATCCTGTGTGTTATCTGACCATCTCAAGGATTACTTGCATAAAGTTAGACCCTCTTAGTAAAAAAGTCTGCATATCATTGCTGGAGCCTTCCTGTGTCCTGAAAGAGTGTTCTTCAAACTATCTGGAGATATACAGAGCTGAGTATATTTTTCTGGCACTTCAGAGTTGTGTACTGGTAATTGTTGTTTGACTAATTTTATATAATTGCTGGCTGACTTCAGAGTTGTGCGCTGTTATTTTTGCTTCACTGTATAGTTTTTCAGATCTCTGCTGAAGGTGTTTTTCCTCCCTCCCCTATTTCTCTGTGTCTTAAGTTGGTATAACTGGTTTTACATCCTGTGTGTTATCTGACCATCTCAAGGATTACTTGCCTAAAGTTAGACCCTCTTAGTAAAAAAGTCTGCATATCATTGCTGGAGCCTTCCTGTGTCCAGAAAGAGTGCTCTTCAAACTATCTGGAGATATACAGAGCTGAGTATATTTTTCTGGCACTTCAGAGTTGTGTACGGGTAATTGTTGTTTGACTAATTTTATATCTTTGCTGGCTGACTTCAGAGTTGTGCACTGTTATTTTTGCTTCACTGTATAGTTTTTCAGATCTCTGCTGAAGGTGTTGGTTTCCCATATCCACCCTCCCTATTCCTGTGTTGTTTAAATTTGGAGGTTTTTGCAGTTGCCCGCCCCCACTGTAGATTTGATCTGGGACACTCCCCCCAGTCCCATCTTTTTACCTCATTCTACCTAATAGACTCCTTCTGCATTGTTTGTAGTCATTTTTAATTTAATTGCATTTTTAAACTGTTTAGTCTAACATTGCTACATACTCAAGTGTGCTAGCTTGCACTGCATTTGAATTGTTTTGACTGCTGTTTTAGCTACTTTTCTGTATATATAAAACAACAATTAAAAAAAAAAAAACCCTTTCCTGTAACTAGTGTAGTCCAGATTCAGATTTGCTGCATCCAGGACTGTATGTAAGCTTCTGAGTCCCCCACCCCAAGCTTTCTGTGTTAGAGGGAAGCCTTCTAGCTTATCAGTGGGAGTAGTAAGCACTAGGTAACCTATCTACTACATAAGGAGTGGTTCTAGACCAGAAATTGTAGTTACTGGCCGTTTGGGCAGTTTTTCAATCTCTCTCTCAACTTTCTGATTTAAAAGCCCACATTTGCACTTGTTTTCCCCCTTTCCTGTAACTAGTTTAGTCCAGATACAGATTCTTACTTTTAGTATTGAATTTGCTTATTCGTGATCAGCACTTGTTCAGAACTTGTAAGCACTAAATAACCTACTAATTACTACAGCACTCAACCTTCCTCATTACCTAGAGGAAAACAGTTTTGGTACTTACTTTCCTCACTTGCTTAGAGAAAAACAGCTCTTGTACTCACTTTCCTCACTTATCTAGAGGAAAATAGTTTTTTTATTCAGGCATGTCCAAGGGTCAGCTCCCAGTGTTCTCTCCTGTCTATCTGATGAATCTGCGCATCTTGGGGCAATGTAGAAATTGCCTCATGTACACAGACAACCCTCTCCTCCTACCACCCAACACTACAACCTGTGAGAGATGCACTTATCTAGCCAAACTGGAGGTAAAGCTCTCTCCAATCAAGACTGACCTTGACAGTCAAGAGGAGAAGGTAAACACTTGCACCACACCACACTCATCATATAGTCTCACTAAATCTACACCACCAAAATCCACACATAGAAACACAAAAACATTCGCGGAGGCTCTCACTAATAATCTGCTCAAACAACAGAGACCTCGAAAGCAGAAATGCAAGCAACCTCCACCCCCAACACAACCCAAATGACACATAGCCCACAGACCCAGTGTGCCATTCAACCACAGCCAATAAGGCAAAACAACGTACCCAACACACTAGTCATAGGCGACTCTATAATCAGGCACACTGATGTCCCACTCACCAGGCTAAACAAGGAGAATGTTACTGTCAGCTGCCTGTCAGGTGCCAGGATCTGCCACATAACCCATGCACTCAGGTCACTCCACACCAAGTACAAATATGACTCTATCATTGTCCATGTCGGTGTGAATGACCGGAGATGTACACATGAAAAGAGACATGGAAGAGCTCTCCGATCTTGCAGCCTAGGCAGGTATGACCCTAGCACTGAGTAGCATTATGCCATCACCCAGAATGATGCCACAGTACAAGGACAAAATGATTGACTTCAACAATTGGCTAAGCTTCTGGTGCCATTCTAAAGGGACCCAGTATCTGTCTGCCTGGGATGACATGGTCAACAGACCATGATGCTTTGCCAGAGATGGCCTGCACCTATGACCCCTGGGATTCCGGATACTGGCTAAGGTTCTTGCCGCCCCTATAGTGCCTTTTTAGGCAAGGTTCAAATGACAAATTCACCATCGTAGCAGGAACAGGCAAGCAAAAACTGAAGGTGATGCTACTCAATGCTAGAAGTCTAAATCTCAAAATCCACCCACTCGAGGCACTCCTTAAAATGGAGAACATTGATATCTGTGCAGTGACTGAGACCTAGTTCAAGGCTCCAGAGAGCCCCCCTGCACTACCAGGCTATAACTCATACCACACTTTTCGGCCATGTAACCTGGACTGGAACACCAAAGGTGGAGGTGTGTCCATATTCATTAAGGATATCCACACATCTAGGCTAGTTGCTCAGCATAATGCAGTCGAGGTTATCCAAGGGCAACTAACTCTGGGCAAAACTGCAATCCAAATTGTAGCTTGCTACAGATCACCTAACATGCCCCAGGATTCCCACTCCTCTTTTCTTGATGTACTGGAAAATATTAGGGTTCAACCAAACACCCTAATAATGGGCAATTTCAACTACCTCACCATTAACTGGGAAAACTACTCATGTACCAACTCCTTCACTCAATGCTTTCTGGAACTCATAAACTCCAATGCCCTGGATCAACTTATCCACACCCCCACCAGGGGCAACAACATCCTAGATCTAGTCATTACCAATATGAGTGACCGGTGTTCCACACCTGAAGTCAATGCCTCATTGGTCCGATCCGACCATAAGCTAATTACCCTAGATATCCACATCCTGCCTCCACCCCTCATTAAGGAAACCATGGTAAAAAATTTCTCCAAAGCCAACTTCATGCTTCTTAAGACAGAAGTGGTGAACTTCATGACACTCATGCAGATGGACAATACAGTTACAACTACTGAATCCTACACAATTGCACTTTATAAGCACTTACATGAGTGCATGGATCGTGCTATCCCAAACAGAACCAAGATGCTATCCTCCAAAAACAGGAAGCCAATCTGGTGGTCCCCTGCCATAAACAAACTGTACAGCAGAAGGAAGAAACTCTTGCAAAACAGAGTAAAATCCCATGAGTGGAGGAGCTCCCTGGTCAGCCTCAGTAAGAAGCTGCAATCCCTGATAAAATCCTCCAAAGCTAGTTACGAAAACAAAATCACCGCTGATTCTAAAGACAACCACAAAGCATTCTATAGCTATGTCAAGAATCTCAGTGGCAACACTCAGATCTGCTCCAAGATACAGCACAATGGCACTAAATACACAGACCCAACTGATATTGCCAACATCCTGGCAGATAGGTTCAGTTCTAACTTTACCCCCCTCTCACCCCCTAAAGAGCCCATCTCTATACTGGAAGAATGCAAAATTCCTGTAATCACGGCTGCACAGGTAAAAACCACACTCTCCAAAGCCAAGAACACAGCATCCATGGGACCAGACAACATCCCAGGCTGCGTTCTACAAGAACTACAGAACAAACTGGCACCCCACCTAAGTACCATGTTCAATCATATCAATCATAGCCTCACCTCAGGCTTTGTGCCTGCTGAATGGCGCACAGCAACGGTTATCCCACTCCACAAGGGGGGGGGCCACCACAGACCCCGGGAACTACCACCCCATTAGCCTGACGAGCCTGGTCTGCAATGCCATGGAACGTATCATCATGGAACTTATAAACAATGACATTGGTAATCTCCAAACTCTGGATCCCACCCAGTTCGGGTTTGTAAAAGGCAGATCATGTCTCCTAAACCTGATAGACTTCTTTGAAGCAGTCACCAAAGCCGTAGACAAGGCTAAGGTGGTTCACACAGCCTATCTAGATCTTGCCAAGGCTTTTGACACCATCCCCTACTCTGGAATTATAGATAAACTCACTAAACTAGGTATAAATCTCTATGTCACAAGATGGGTTGCCAACTGGCTCACTGACAGAACCCACACTGTGAAAGTAGCAGACTCCAAATCCGACTTCAGACCAATGACAAGTGGAGTACCACAGGGTTCAGTCCTGGGTCCTCTCCTGTTTGGTATCTACTTCTCTGAAGTACAGGCTAACACAGAAGGTCTTTGGCTAATGAAGTTCACAGATGACTGCAAACTAGGAGCCATAATCGAAACTCCTAATGATGTAAACATCCTACAAAAGGGCATCACTGAGACAGATGCCTGGTGTCAAAACCATGGCCTCAAGCTCAATGCCAAAAAGTGCATTGTCATCCCCTTTGGTAAAAACTCTGTACCCATGAACTACAACATAGGCTGTAGTATACCTAACACCAAAAGTGTGATAAGAGACCTTGGGACACAGGTGGACAGTAATCTCTCCTTTGATAATCACATTGCCACAGTAGTCAGGAAATCATTCTATGTGGCACACCTCATCACAAAAGGTTTCTCATCCAGAAAAAAAGAGGTCATTGTTCCCCTCTACTCATCACTCATTAAACACATTATAGAGTACAGTGCCCCTTTTGGTATGTACCTCACAAGACATCTACAACAACTGGAAAGGCCGCAGAAATACCTCACAAAGAGGATTACCAGCCTCAAACAGATGCCCTACGCAGACCGGCTCAAAAAACTCCAGCTTTACTCCGTCGCATATCACCTACTCAAAGGTGATCTCTGCCTAACATATAAAGCTATGTCAAACCCAGAGCTGTTGGACATGCTGCACTTAAAGAAATCCCAATCCCTTCAAGCTACACGCTCTAGGAACCTAAACCTTGTCACCACAATAAACAGAACATGCCGGAGGGATAGATTCCTGTTCCAGAGACTTCCCATACTCTGGAATAAACTACCTATCTATAACAAACAAAGCTCCTTATTAACACTCTTCAAGTAAAATCTTGATGATTGGATGGGAAATAGGAAATTCACCCCGGGGATCACCTCTGTGGCTCTGCTCGACAGTGGTACAGGAAAATAATTTTCTTCGGTGGCAAAAGCCTGGGTACCTTTTTGGCTGGGCTTGTATAGGCCCCAGGGCCAATAGCCTAGTACCTACCTATGAACCTATGAAACAAACCTCCCTCACCACACTTACTAATAATCCTTCCTTGACATCCCACTCTCACGTTAAAAAAAGGCCATCTGTCCCACACATAGCTCTGCATTTCTCCAGCACGCACTCTAACCCTACCAATCATCCATATTGTATGATGCCCACACACCTCCCTGTAGGGTGTGAGGCTCCAAATTCTAAATTGCCCACACTGAAAGCAGCTGTCGCTGACAAAGAAATGCAGAGCTATGGTCCTTTCCTACAACAGTCTTGCACACCCTACTTGTTTCTGCTCTTGTTTGTCCCTCTGCTTGCCCCAATTTCACTAATTTCCTATCTCCCTTTTTTCTTTTCTTTATTTGAAATTAGAGTGTGTTTAAGCGGCCATAAGCAGCAGTAAGCGAAGCTAAGCTCACGTAAGCGTCGCTTAGCTCCACGCAAACCTGCACAAACCCACTTACAACTGCTTTAAAGTACCTTAATCACTCTGTCTCCATCAGCCCCTGTTCGGCCTAGCAACAAAGTAAGCCACCCTTGCAAGTCTCAAACCTAGGACTATGCACACTACAGCCAAATGATTTATCACTAAGCCATTTCAGATGCAAATAACTCTGATGTTTTCTCAAACATATCATCCAGCACAGTCATTCAACAGTAGGGGAAATGTATTTATATATGTAGATGTCTGTATGCATGTGTGTGTGTGTGTGTGTGTGTGTGTGTGTGTGTGTGTGTGTGTGTGTGTGTGTGTGTGTATATATGTATGTGTATATATATATATATATATATATATGTATATATATGTATGTCTACATATATATGTATATATATGTATGTCTACATATATATGTATATATATGTATGTCTACATATATATGTATATATATGTATATAAATAAATAAATATATATATATATATATATATATATATATATAAAGATTTATATATATAAATATATATATATATATATATATATATATATATATATATAGACATAGATATATAGATATATAAAAGAACACAACAAATAAAGCCTAAGGGTGGCAGGTGCAAGCCGTCTCTAGCAAAGCAGCATGGCTTGTTGAGCATGTCATCCCAGACTGACAGACACTGGATCCCCTTTGTATGACACCAGAAGTTTAGCCAATTGTTGAAGTTGATATTTTTTTCTCTATACTGTGGTATCATTCTTGGTGAGGGCAAGAGCTACTCAGGGTCAGGGTCATACCAGCCTGGGCTACGTGATCAGAGAGCACCTCCATGTTTCTTTTCATGTAGTCCAGGGAGGTATGGCTCAGATCAGTCACACCAACATGGATAATGACAGAGTCATATTTGTACTTGTTCTGGAGTGACCTGAGTGCTTGTGTTATGTGGGGGATCCTAGCACCCGACAGGCAGCTAACAGTAACCTTCTCCTTGTTCAGCCTAGTGAGTAGGACGTCAGTGTGCCTGACTATAGAGTCACCTATTACTAGTGTGTTGGGTATGTTATTTTGCCTTAAGGGCTGTAATTGTGTGGTACACTTGTTTTGTGAAGTATGTGTTTCATGGTTTGTGTTGGAGGGTTGGAGGGTGCTTGGATGTCTGCCTTGGAGGTCTCTGTTACTTCTGCAGATTTTTATTTAGAGCCTCTGAGTATGTTTTTGTGTTTTTTTTTTTTTGCCAGTGCTGGTTTCATAGATCTATGTGAGACTGGTGGCGTGATGTAAGTAATTCCCTTCTCCTCTTGACTGCCTGGTCCAGTCTTGGGTTGAGAGAGCTTAGCCTCCAGTTTGGCTGTATAATTGCATCTCTCGCATGTATTAGTGTTTGGTGGAAGGAGGAGAGGGTTGTCTGTGTACATGAGATAATTGTAACATTGCCTCAAAATGCCCAGATTCGCCAGTTGGACCAGAGAGTACACCTGAAACTGCCTTTTGGACATGCCTGGATAGGTACAGTGAAATGTTTTACTGATTGGCTGGTAAGGTCGAATAGAGAGCCTTGTCCTTCTCTACAGTATAGGGGGGTCTAGTGCTAAGGTTTATTAGTGCTTGATATGAGTTTTGAGCAAGTGCCAGTATGAAAAGTGAATGGTTTGAGTGCTTAAGTTGAAAGTAGTCTAGTTCCAAGGGAAACACTGAAGAGTAGACTTTGTGGAGCCGGGAATAGTTATACCCTAGCTAACCGGCACTGCCCAGCGTGCAAAACCTTGCAAATGTGGGTTTTATAGCAGAGAAATGAAAGAGATAGAAATTAGCCCAAAATGGCCAATAAACTACTAGTTTCTGGGCAGAAACCACTCCTCCAGGGACAGATAGGCTGCTCAAAGCTTCCTCTCTCACAGTGAACAGAGAAACTTCCTTCTATCCAAGTAAGGTATGGGCAAACACAGAAACTTGTAACACAGCCCTGAATTCAGCACTAACCTGAAAACTGGACTATACTAGCTTAGAAAGGTGGGAAAACAAGTATATATTTTTTTTGTTTTTTTTTTGTTTTTTCAGAAAATAAAGCAGATACTATCAAAAAACACTTTAAATGCACAGAAATGGCTATCACACTTGAGTGTGTAGCCTACAACAGTTAAACAGGTAATTTAAACACAAACATGACTTTGTTAAAGTGCAGGCAGTAAAACGAGTGCAATATTTAGCTGAAACAAGCTTTTTAAATCACAGAAACTCTAGAAATTTGGCATTTTAGGCGGAATTAGCTAAAGGCAGCAAGAAAATGCAGAAACATTATACTTAATCACTCCAAAGTCTCTCTTCTGTCTCGCTGCTGCTGTAGAACTAACTCTGCAGGGAACCAGGCAGGAGCTTGCTGAGCTCCTGCCTGGTGACTTTGTGTCTAACTTTTATCAATACCTTTAGTGGGTATCCCCTCTCAAGAAGCAGGCCTATTAAGGTGTAAATTTCCTTCTTAAAGGTTCCTTCATCACTTATACACCGGGAGTACCATCTGTCCTTTTATGATACTTTTTCTTTGGTGTTGAGGATGGCAACTGTTGTAGTGAAGCAATGTATTAGAAAAAGTTTATTTTCTAAAAATGGTACTATGCAGTTTACCATCCTCATCATTAACCCAAAGGTGTATATCCAAGAAATCGATTTCTTTTGGTTTCCACCTACTAGTAAACCTCAA
Organism: Protopterus annectens; assembly: GCF_019279795.1. Classification (NCBI taxonomy): domain Eukaryota; kingdom Metazoa; phylum Chordata; order Ceratodontiformes; family Protopteridae; genus Protopterus; species Protopterus annectens. Next base: position 279,824,678 of record NC_056740.1, read on the forward strand.
AAATGAGGTTGCAGTATTCAAATATTCAACAAAATCAAGGGCTTCCTTTTCATCCCCCTGCCATAAAATCAGGATGTAATTTGGAAATTGATTATAAGGACTTTATTTTTTCCATAATGAGACTATCAAAAATAAAATTTCTCTCCCATTCCAATTGTACCAGGTTTGCAAATACGGGGGCACACCTTGCCCCCATAGCAACCCCTGATACTTGGTGGAACAATTTTCCCTCAAAAGAAAGACAATTATTTCTCAACACTATTCCCATGATCTCAACCAAAAAGTTGACCTTTGTCTTATCAATTCTTTCATTTTTCAATAGACTCTCCTGAAACATCTCCAGTCCACTCTCATGTGGAATAACAGAAAATAGGTTTATAACATCTATTGTTAAAAAAGAATAACCTATTTCTCTGTTTGATCTTAGTCTCTCAAGACAGTGCCATGAATCTCTGACAATATGTTCGGCATCCCTAACCACTGGTCCCACAGTTTTATCGACCCATGCTGCCAGGGGTTCCATCTTTGATCCTTTAACTGATACTATGGGTCTAAAGGGTGGATTCTGTGGATTCTTGTGGATGTTAGGGATGCCAAATATCTTTGGAGTTATTGTTTTTTTTACTGTCAAAAATTTTAGGTCCTTCTGGTTAATAACACCTTAGAAAAGTGTGTCAGACAGGAAGAAATCAATTCTCATATAAGCCCTGTTTAATTCATTTTTGGAAATCCTAGAATAGGTGGAGGGGTCATTAAGAATCTCAAACATTTTTGAGACATAGTCTAGCTGAGACATTATGACCAACCCCCCACCCTTGTCAGGCTTCATAATTTGAAGGTTGTCATCTCTAGCTAGGACAGTGAGAACTTTGTTTTCTTCAACTAAGTTCCCTTCTCTATGCCTCTTCACATTTGTTACTTTTCTAATCTCTTTTTCACACATTTTTTCAAATAGTGCTGTTTCAGAGTTGTTAGGAGGGATGAACACACTTTTCCTCCTCAAATTACAGGGTTCCAAATCCAAGTTTAAAGTAGAATGTCCCTGAAAAAATAGTCTCAAATTTAATTTCCTAACATACAGTTTCAGACTAATTAAGTTATCTACTATGTCAGACTTAAAATCAGGGACATAAGAAAAAAACATTTTCAGTAAATCAAAATGTGTTTCATCAACATTCAAAACACTAAATTTGTAAATTGTGAATCCCTGTTTCTTAATAATTTTACATCCACTCAAGAATTCAACGTATACATTCATTTGGTCGGCTGGTGGATGGCCAACAGGGAAATGTCCGAAAGCAGTGCAACAAATTCTCCTTTTTCCAAATGCAATATGTGCAAAATGCACAATATCCCCCACTTTTTGACCCATGGTAGCACTTGTTTAGGTGGTAGAGCAGTTGGAAATGTCACATTCGGTGCTTTGTTTGACATTCTGACCATTCTCCACTTTGAAATTTGACATTCTGGTTCGGCTTTACATCTGTTCGAGGTTAGTGTGGATGCTCAAATGAACGTATTCCACAATTCAACATTGGTTCCAACACTAGTTTCTGAGTCATTATACATATCTACCATGTCCATAAAAATGTCATGTCCATTGGTACTGTATTGTCCATTATTAATTTTAATTAATTCCATTTTCGTCTCCCCCCTCCCCTTTTCCTTTTGTTGTAAGGGCGATTCTGCTGATTCCTGGGGTTTGTAGTTGCTTGATTCCTCAAGCATTCTGACCTCCTGGGGTGGAAGTCCTGTTCTAAAAAAAAATCTTCATCATCTCCTTCTTCACAAAAAGAACTACCCTCGTTCCCTATAGTGTTTTTTTATAGTGTAATCATTTCCCCTCTCATTGTCTTGTCCCACTTTGTTGGTGGGTCTAGTTTTAACACCTATAGGGTACGCTTGATTGTTTTTGTAATCTGCTGTGTCTCTAGCCAATTTCTTCTGTTTAGTGTTCAAATTGTTTTTAACAAACACCTCAATTTCACGTAGCACATTACAAAAGTATTGTTTTTGTAATCCGCTGTGTCTCTAGCCAATTTCCGCTGTTTAGTCTTCAAATTGTTTTTAACAAACACCTCAATTTCACGTAGCACATTACAAAAGTATTGTTTTTGTAATTTGCTGTGTCTCTAGCCAATTTCTGCTGTTTAGTTTTCAAATTGTTTTTAACAAACACCTCAATTTCACGTAGCACATTACAGTATTTTTGATTGTATTGTTCAAACAATAAATCGTTTACTATGCTCTGATTTAATGTTGTAATTTAAGTTTGCAAAATGGTCAACTTACTTTCGTTATTTTTGATAATTATGCCCAACATTTCCAATCTGGCCTTATCAGACAGCCCAATCAGTTCACAATATGCTGTAATGTTGGTTTCTATCCCCACAGGCAGCTTCCATAGCCTCAACTCATTTGGGGCCTGTTTGAGCATGAAAGATTTTCTTAAAAAGGCATTGCCTAGTTGCAATGCCCTATATTTTTTTTACAAAGCTTCTCAAAGTTAGCTATCTGTGTTTTTAACATCGGCATGTTCATTTTCTCTGTCGCCATCTCTCCAAAAATCCATTTCCGGAGCTGTAAACCAGCTCGAGTTATCTCTTCTGCCTTGCAGGTTCTGGTTTAAGGTCATAGCAGCATTTCCATTCCACATCAATATTGGGGAATGGAGGGTGAATAATTCAGCTTGGGAACCGGTTAACGTACTCTCACTAGCTTCTCTCCCTCTATCCTTCAAAAGCAGTGAAGACAATTTCTGTACAGACGTAACCAGTTCACCCAAAAGTGTCTCCATTGTCAGGATGTAATACCAAGACCACATTTGCTCACAGGGCAGGATTGTAAACTATTAATAACACCAAGGACTGTGCCAACAGACACACTGAGTGTAACAAAAAACAATTAAAAAAAATCCCAAATGCTCGGAGTAAACGAAAACTTGTTTATTAAAATAAAATGATTAAGAGCTTTTACCTTACAACTTTCAAAGGCTTCTTCAGAGTCATTCACAATACATCCAACACCCCCCTTAAATAACAATATATAAACTGAAACAACCAACCAAATATTTCCTAATTGTTTCAAATAGACCTTGAAATTTAGAGAGATATTACTGAACCAGTCATATAAAAAGTGGGATTCAAAGATGGCTGCCATTCTGTAAGCACTACTGATCTACATCTCTGCATATAACCTGACGAAATCTAAACCTTGAAGTGATATCAAGAACTTTTAAACAAGAAATCTTGGTAAAAATAACTGCAAATTTATTTATTTAACCATCAAGAAGTGAACAAACTGAGGAAAAATATAGTATTTAATAGGATTATCGCAGATTACCAGGCTCTGAAGAGAGTTTCAAACAAAGGAACTGTGTATTCAGTATATTCTTGAGTTCCACTACTGATATAAAATGTCGAAGGAAGATAAAAATATGGACACAACTACTACAAAAACTAAACTTTCAGAACTGCAGTCACCGGAAAAAGATGTAACTTCGAAATGACAAAAAATTATAAAACAGCAGGAACAATCAAAACCAGGGACCAAAAATAAACCTGATCAAATGCTGAACATGGAGGATATCAAAACAGCCCTGTTACCCATTCAAGAAGCTCTGAAAGAATTAACTGTACAAGTACAAACTTTTAGAATCTCCTGTACTCAAATTCTTGAGAGAATGGATAAAAGTGAAGCCCGGATATCAGAAAATGAAGACAAAATAAATCTGCTAGCAAAAAAATCAGATGCACACGAGTTGGATATTCTTGCTATTCAAGCTAAAATAACTGATTTAGAGGCAAGATCTAGAAGGAACAATATAATTGTCAGAGGAATCCCGGAGTCTGTACAATATAATGACTTAATTGCATCTATCCTACAAATATTTACAATTATTCTTAAAGACCTTGATTTGTCAAAACAAATAATCATAGAAAGAGCACACAGAGCTTTGAGAGAAACACAGGCTTCTAACAGTCCAAGACCTGCATATGTTAAAATACTGAATTATCAAGATGTTAGCAAAATTCTCTCAACTATCAAAAAAATGGAGGATATGTTATGTGGAACAATAACAGAATTTCTGTGACCCAGGACTTACCTTTGCAAATCAGGCAAGCTAGACAATTGTTATCTCCATACTGCAAATTTCTTATTGAAAAACATGCAAAGTTTCAGATGAAATATCCCAATACATTAATATTTACAGTTGAGGGATCCAAATATTCTGTTTTATCAAAAAATGAAGCAAAAGCTACCTTTTTGAAAAATTTCAAGGCTTTACCTGCTTCAGAGACTTGATCTGATTTTCCATTGCGACTGGCATGGCATCCGAGGTCGGATTTAGTTGCTGCTGTGGCTTGAGGTCTTGGTAATCCTTTGCTTGGATGTTTTATTGTGTTAGGCCCCTCTTTGCTTAGATAAGAGCTTGTTTTTCTAAATCCTCGACATTCGCGAGTATGTCCCGAAGTTTTACAGCCTTTGCAAAGTCTGCTCTCCTACAAAGAAACAGGAAATGACTGTGGTGCTTCTGAGGGTGCGATATTTGTTGTGACACTTCCAGAATTCTGTCTCTATTAAGATTCCCCCTTCGCAATCGTTTGGGCTGATTTCCAGGCTTGGAAATCCGAGGTGGACTATGCTGGACTGAATAATGCAAAAGAAACAGTAAAGGATGTTGTGTAATAGTAATTTAAGCACATATTTACAAGCTGATACATTTTCAGTTCCCCTAATGATTAAACATTTTTAACTTTATAATATATCAATGCTGAATAAGGAATGGATATAAAGGTAAGCATTTAGGGCAAGGTACTGTTGAAAGGAATCGGTTATTCCCCTAATATCATTAAGTTGTATATATATATAGTAATTATACTAGCTACTATATTTTATCCTGTTATATAGTAAAGACCCAGATATGTGAGATGAGTCTTTATAATACTGATAACTGCTGATGTCAATAGCTAAAACATCTGACAGTACCTAATGTTAATATTGACATTGGGAAAAGTTCCTATTTTTGTTATTTGGATGCTTATATGACTATAATTTCATAATAATGCAGGATTTTTTGTTTCTCCTTGTCTGCTGTTTGACTAAGAGAAAATAACGTTGACTAAAAAATTGAACTCTCATTTTATCTTATGATCAAGAGGTTTCATTATATGTAATTTGTATTGTTTCATTAGAGGTGTATATAGAAACCAAGAAAGTTAATTATTTATATACAGCAGATAATTTTTTGTTTGTTTTCATATAGGAATATTTTTATTAGGATGTCTTAATTAATACCTCTATGGGGTTTCTAGTTAAATAATTAAAGTTACGAAAAAAATTATACAGATTGTTCTATAAATAATTTTTTATATGATTTACTCAAAAATAGTTAATACAAGAGATGTTGATTAATAGTAGTGTTTAGTAGGGAATGTTTAGATTAGACTTTGTAGAATTAAAGTTAGTTTTTATAGGTTCTGTTTATGTTATATGTCTGATTTATTGTCACCTGAAGAATATATCTAGGCTTATATTAGTAATCATTATAATTATTTACCCTATACAAGACCTATACATGTCCTGGTCCAAGGGTAGAGTGGGTAGGCACTGGTATGGGACGGGATTTCAAGAATGCTTCCGAACTATATATATTTTTAAAATGTCTCTGATTACACTCAACTTTTTCTTTTTAAATGTTTGTAATAATAAATAACAGAGTAAAATGTGGGAAATAGACTCATGGAATACAAAGGGGCTCCAAAACTTAAAGAAGAGGAAATTATTTCTTCATATACTTTTGCAGTCTAGGGCGTGTTTTACACTGCTCCAGGAAACTCACCTAACTAATGATCAATGGGCAGAGATCAAAAAAAGGAAATGGATTAGAGAGGTTATAGCTTCAGAAGGTAAGACCAATAGTGCAGGAGTAGCTATAGTTATTAAAAATCAATATCAAGGGAAGATTTTGGACTCTAAAATAGATAAAGAAGGAAGATGGTGCTTTGTTACTCTCTCATCTACTCTCCATGATAAACCTATTTTACTTTGTAATGTATACGTACCATGCAGTAATCAACAATGTTTCATAGCATCACTTTATCCACTTTTAAACCAATATAATAACTATGATATAATAATAGGAGGGGATTGGAATTCCTATCAGAATCCGAAGTTGGACAGATCTTGTCCACAAAGGTCATTCAATAGGCAAGCGGTGGTTGCACTAAATGATTTAAAAGAAGATTTTCAGTTATATGACCCTTTTTCATATCTGAATAATCATTTTAATACAAATAATTTTACTTTTTATTCACCATGTCACAAAATGTGGTCTAGAATAGACTTCTTTTTGATTTCACAAACAATGACTAATTTTGAACCATTAGTTCTTATACATGCGCCTTATTTATCGGACCATTCCAAAATTTCATTAAGTTTTTCTAAAGATCCTAAGCATAATTTGGTGCACAGGGGCTATAATTGGTCTTTAAACCCAAATCTATTAAATAAAGAAGAAATAATACATGAAATTACAGATGTTCTTAATCGCCTACTAGTTAAGTTAGAGAAACCATAACATTCTCCTGATATAGAATGGGCAACAGTTAAGTCACAAATAAGAGGGATCTTTTTGCAAAAAGCTTCATATTACAAAAAAATGCAAACTAGAGAGATACAAAATTTGGAAGTTAAAATAAAATCACTTGACCAAGAGTTGATTCAGAACTACAACAGTCAAACAGAGGCGGAATTATTCAAATGTCAAAAAGATCTTTTCTTAATTCAAAATAATAGATTGATGTTTTATGAGCATAAAATGCTAGCTAGGTATGCTAATCATATTCAAACGCCATCAAGGGCATTAGCTAGAATCATTAATCAATCAAAAACAGCATTGTTAATTTCGGAAATACATTTGGATAATACAATATATTCTAAAACCAAAGATATTGTTAATGTTTTTGAAATAATATACTCTGATATTTATGCTGATCAAAATGATCTATCCTTAAACAGGTCTAATAAAAAATTTTTCCAGAAAATTAGTTTTCCAAAAATAGATGATAATTCCCAAAAAGACCTAATTAAACCTATATTGGGTGAAGAAATAACTTATATAATTAAAAACTTCAAATCATACAAGGCACTGGGGCCTGATGGTCTGACTGCCGAATTCTGCAAAACTTTCTGTGATATTTTTGGTAAAATACTCTCGACTGTATTTAATTATATAAGTAATAATAAAATTAATGATCTCCATTTTAACACATCAAAAACTATTCTTATACCTAAAATAAATGCTGATACCCAAAATCCTGATAATTATAGACCGATTTCACTTCTAAATGTAGACATGAAAATTTTGACTTCTATTCTGGCTAATAGATTGAAAAGAATAATGAATCAAATAATATCTAATGAACAAGTGGGTTTTATAACTGCCAGATAAACAAGTGACAATACATTAACACTACATTCATTAACCTCTTATGCTAAACAAAAGAATTTAAATATCTATGCACTCATAATTGATGCGCAAAAGGCTTTTGATAGGGTCAATACAGATTTCTTGTTTGACACTTTGCCATATTTTAATATACCCCAGGAATTTATCTTATGGTTACAAATCTTGTATACTAATTCTTACACCACTTTATATATCAACAAAAGTTTTTCTAAAAGAATACAACTTAAAAATGGAACACGACAGGGCTGTCCCTTGTCCCCCTTGTTGTTTAATATATACCTAGAGCCCTTATTTTTATATATTAAACAGAATGTATATCATAATGCCCCTATATTATATGGAACAAAAATATTCATGGCGGCGTTTGCAGACGATCTTAATATATACTGCACAACACCAATTTCAGACACTGAAAAATTACTGAAAGCAGTGGAGGACTTTGCAGTAATATTTAATTACAAAATTAATCCTAAAAAAACAAGCATATTTCCTTTAAAAACTCCCAAACCCTTTTCGCTTCTCCCATTGGTGGGGCAGGTAAAATCTGAAGATAAAATTAAGTACTTGGGTGTTACCTTTTCTACAGACGATAAGGATTTTTTATAATACTAACATTAAATTAGTCTGGGATCACATACTATTTGATTTTAAGAGATGGAATAATTTAAAGCTACCTGTATTAGCAAAAGTTGCAATTATTAAAATGAATGTTTTACCCAGATTATTATATATATATATATATATTTAGATCTTCTCAAGTACTAATTTCCAAAGGGTTTTTTAAACAAGTTCATAGGGAATCGGCTAAATTTATTTGGGACCCAAGAAAGACCAGGATTTCATATGATAAGTTGATGACTCTAAAAAATAGAGGGGATTGGATTTACCAAATTTTGAAATTTACGACTTAATAATAAACTCGAACAGAATCTTAAGAATTGCTAATTATGACATATCTAGCAATAAATGGTCACCAACGTGAGTAACTTTGAACTATAAACACATTTTGAATTTGAATATTAATCCCAAATCAGTACCTTTCTTAGGAAAGGAAAAGCTTAAATTATATGATATAACGGATCACATTAAATTATATATAATGTCATTACAAAACTTATTTGATTCCTTAAATCTTATACAGCATATGATGGTCTTCCAACCTTTTCATAGAAATCCTAACTTGAAAATTAATAATAAATTAATAAATCTTAAAAACTTCCCTCTTATGATGAATTTAACTTTACTTGATATATACCCCTACTTAAAGTATTCAATTAATACAATAACACAAGAAATGAATCTGCCCAAATCATATTTAATTATTTTGAGACAGATCAAAGAACTGTCCATAAGTTATGTTAATGACTTTAAAATTAAAGATGAGGAAATAACAAAATGTTTGAATCTGTGGCAAACTTTTCAACAAGATGTCAAATTTATAGCTGCCACTAACAAACTAATAAAGGATCTGAAATTTCAGAATACAGTTCTTCTGTCAAAATATTGGAGAGAAAAACTGCCACTTACAGAAGAAAAGCAATTACTGAAGGCAATCAATTTAACAACAAAATCAATATATTTTCAAAAATTAATGTATACTCAACTTATGATGTTTAATGACACTTATTATATATACCTTAGATTGCATAAGTTTAATTCTAAAAAATCTCCAAACTGCCCATACTGTAAAGATCAAGCAGCAGACCTTCTTCATATGTTCTGGAGCTGTAAATGTATTTATAAACTTTGGAACTCCTTAAAAGTACAACTTCAAAAGATGGGATATCAAAGTTCAACACTTTCATGGGAATTCATGATTTTACATATTCCTCCAAAACAGTTTCCTAGATCCCAAATCACCATATTTATTAATATTTTTTTATTAATGAAACTTTATATAGTTACGAACTGGCTAAATCCATCTCAAACATCATGGGACAATTTTAAGACTTTAGCAATAAGACATATATTAGCCCACAAATTACTTCTGAAGGATCATAATAAAAATATCAATAATCCAAAGATATGGGAGCAAATTTTTAATATTATATTGGCATAATATATGGAGATCGAGTGTAGTGTGAGACATATATACCCTTTAAGGGGGGGGAATTTGTTAATAAGTAAAAGATTGAGATATCTTATCTATAGATAATTCTTTTTCATATGTTCTTTTATAATCTGTTGTTACATCTGGAAGTATTCATGTAAATATTGTATATATGTTTTTGTGATATTATTAGAAATATTAGTTAGAACTTATTAATATTTTTGTTTTGCTCAAGTTTGTATGGAAAATGGTAAAACAATAAAGATTTATTATTGAAAAAAAAAGTATATATGTAATTGCCACTTTGCTTTTCAAATTAAAATAATATATACAGTATTTAAAAGACATAATTGAAATGCACTAAATAATTCATTTTATACAGACATAAATGTTGACATCTTTATTTTAGCTCTTAGCTTCAGTATTGACATTAGAGTAATTATGACGATCAAAAATAAAGATGAACATAATGCCCTCTATCTTCATACCACTAAATGTGTGGATTTTAAAAAATTCATCTTTTTGTGATAGAGTTCTGTAGTCAAAGTTGGGGATGAAAAGCTAGAAGTTGAGGCAGGAGAGTTGAGATGGCAACTTAGATTGAACTCTATAGTTGCACCAGGACTTAATGAAGTTAAGCACTTTTTCTTTTAACCATACATTAGCACCGCTTACCATTACACAAACCCATGCAAACCCACTTAAAGCTGCTCAAAACTGCCTTAACCACTCTGTATGCAACAGTCCTAGATCTGCCTAGCAACAAAATAAACAAACCTTGCAAGTCCTGAACCCAGGACATGTACACTATAGTCACAGCAGTTAACCACTAAGCCATCACAGCTGTGAAGAAGTTTGTATTTACCAATATATCTGTCAGTAGACATGCTGAATAGTAGTGAACAACTGCTTTGACTTCTACAATTTTGTAGTACTTGTTAGCAATATTAGTGTTGAATCAAGTATGTTGTATCTAAGTATACACATATCAGATAAATACGGTGAGATACATCTGGGAAGGTATATGCAACAGTCATGTTTACACATAACAAGGATATTTACATATATATATATATATATATATATATATATATATATATATATATATACATATATGCATTGCTATACATCTGTATATTGCGTTATATATATATATATATATATATATATATATATATATATATATATATATATATATATATATATATATATATATATATATATATATGTGGTGGTGCTGCGGTAGCGTTGTCGCCTCACAGTTAGACGTTGCTTGTTCGATTCTCAGTTAGAGCGTCTTCTGTGTGGCGACATGTGTGAATAGGCGTTCCTTCATTGAAGCTTGTACATTAGGCCCGGCAAGCCAGTATATAAAAATCTACAGCCAATCATTAGCGGAAGAGAGTTCCGCTGTGGCAACCCCTAACTGGGAAAAGCTGAAAGACACAAACAAACATATATATAGACATATATATATATAGATCTGTGTGTGTGTGTGTGTGTGTGTGTGTGTGTGTGTGTGTGTGTGTGTGTGTATATATATATATATATATATATATATATATATATATATATATGTATAACATATGTCTATAACATGTAGTGGAGTCATATCTCAGCACCAATAGTCACAACCTCTTAGTGCAAGGGGATGTCATGTAAGTATTGCAGGTATAAATGTAGACTTTTGCTACTGTAACAGGGGTTGGCTTAACAGAAATGTGTTGAAACTCACATCTAATATTGACATGTACGCCATCAGTTACTGACAGGCATCATAAGATCATCATAGTACAGTACCACACAAATCACAGTAATGATCCTGTGGAGTACAGCCGAGATATGACCAATAAATGTTGACAGTCTGACACACTCTGGTCAGTCCAGAGGTATACACAGCACCCCTTAATGCAAGACGTGTGGATCAAGCCTGATAAAGTGGATGTTTACAGCCATGTAAATGGAGATATCATGAAAATACTGGAATAGATAAGTTCACACAGTTTATGCATTCGCACACTCCTGTCTGTCCTGGCACATAATAACTGTAGGAGCAGAGTTCACAAGCCCACATACTACCCACTAGTTAATGACATACATCTGTACAGCATCCCACTGCTTTGTGAGATATACACAACAGTTATGGTGTCATGGCAATAGTACATCTGGCAAATAACTGGACATAACATCACACTGGGTAAATGCACTGAGCTGCTAGGCATGTCACAAAGCTCTGTGCAATCTACAGGCAGACTGCCACAAAACTGGCCTATATTTCTTATGAGGGAATACACATGTGCCTGAAAATATAGCAGGCTCTACAGGCATGTAACAGCATGGAGTAACAGACAACTGTGTGAAAGTGCATACCCATAACCAGTCTGAATACAGCCTCAGTCACATATGGTAAGCATACTTAATATTACATTATATGGACTGTGCGAAGAACACCATCCTCATATGTGCCACTCACACACTAACCCTACATATACTGGGCCAATACAGAGCTTATTCCAATGCCTGACTGTGGCATGGGACATGTGTCGGTCTGGCCCTACAAACATGTATGCCGATAGGGTACCATACACTGCAGCAGCATGCAACATCACATAGAACAGGACCGAGAACAATGACATCTACCACAGCCTGTACACAGGCCAAGGTACATATTCATAATACATACTCTGTTGACAATCACCATAAGTACACAGACCTCGCTGCTGTACACACTACAACAGAATGTCCAGGTTTTGTCCTCAAATATAAGGCCTATTATACACAACATGTCTAGCAGTCTGATATCTCACTGGCTTCTTATCAGGTATGATATCAGTAAATAATGATGCACTGAACATATGCACCTCTTACTGCATGACATATGTACAAAGGTTGATGGAGTTGTAGCTGGAGGCACAAACACAGGGCCAATATTGAAATGTTGCTGTGATAACCTTATACATTTACTGGTGTAACAGGGTTTGTTGTGACATATGTCTTCTGAGGGATATGAAGTTAGTAACTCACATGGCTGTCACCATGTTCTGACTGCAATCCTCAGAGTATGCTACTGCATTTCTAAAGATAGGAAATGTGTGAGTAACACAACACATGTAAGACTCCAAACACTGGCCAGTCTGCAGATAGCCCTACAGGTGAGAGTTTCCCCAACCACATAACGCTATCAGGACAGATATTAAATCATGTAGAATAGCCATATCCACACAAACCCTGTTAAACCAACATTACTTCAAATGTATAAGAGCAATACTTACATTCTGTCCTCATGTCTGGTACATCCCCCTCCTGTTTGTTGACCTGTCTCCACAGTGTATGTTGTAAGAGGTATATCCAACTACCCTTTGAGATACTGTTTGTCAAACACCCACATGAAGTCCTGCTCACAATGAATGAAAAGGGCCACATCCACATGAAGTGCTTAGTTATAAAAGTGTGTTTCCATGCAATTGTCAGGCTATAGGACTGATTCCACAGCTGTTCCACATGCAATCAGCTAGTGGGGGACTGCAATTCGTGCACAGGCCATCAGATGATCAAGAGCATCACTTACAAAACACAAGCTGCTGCCTAAGAAAAGCAGGTGTACTTTTCTACATCCACCAGAGTAGGAGTGAGAGACTCAGACAGAGACAAAGTAAGAAAGGAAGGGAGTAGGAGAGTAAGAGCTAAGCATGTTTGTGTATGATCCATGGGTGGAGAGTGGTATCTGGGCATTATGACTGTTGCCTATATTGTGTACTAATCCATACTGTCACATGGTAATTGCACATGGCTGTACAAATTTATGGCTGAGGATTGTCGACTAGAATCTCTACAATGTTTGGAAAATGTTGGCCTTCTAATGTTGACAATGGAACATGTAGCTCCTCATTATAATGATGTGGCAAAACTCACACTGCAATGGACCCTGTCATTACACAATCACCCCAACAGGACACTGATAATACACACAAGTGCACACTTACCAGTACTGGGCTTCAAACCCCTACCTGACTATGTATTGCTATTACATTGCTATGCAGTTATTGCATGCACCAAGGAGCTTACATGTTGGAGAGCTGTACAAAGTTATCTTTGAAGGGGAGTGACATCAGCAACAGTGATAAAGGAGGGATAACAGAAGTGTAGTACATGTGAATGTCCACAAAAGCAGGTGTTAAGGAAGACACAACCACATTCTCTCAGGGGCTCACACACATTATCACAGTTGGCAAGGTCAGGATTAGAACTCGTAACTAACTAGTTTGCTACACTAAATTATTATACAGTTATCACATGCACCACAGAGCTTATCAGGTTGATATGTGGCCAAATGGTTATTTCAAGGTGACTGACATCAGAGGGCATGCTACAGTAGGGCATTGGGAGGTGTAGTGAGTGTGAATGGCTTCAAAATCATTAATTTCCACACACACATACACACACACACACACTTGCCAGTACTGACATGCATGGGTTCATTGTTTCACAGGTGTGTAATAGTTGACTATGCCAGAAGGTTGTACAAGACTAGGCAAAGGGAATACCTTGGCATCAGGCCACATGATAATGGTCGCCAGTGTGGCTCAGGGGTGTAGTCCCTGGTTTGGCCGACACAGGTGGGTATTGTATTCACCATCCACTCATCTGGGTTACTATTGTGGGTGGCCAGTGCTGAGCAATATGTGCCATGTATGTGATCTATATTCCATAACATGGACAGTGTCTGGGTTGTGCACATGTCCCACATACATGTTCTGTGATGTGTGGAAGTGTACCTGTGGTCTCTGGGGCATGTTGTGTGAACAGATTGTTATCATCTGATGTGGCATTCCTGACCTCATGTGGTGAGATCTGGCTATGGAACTGAGGTCGTGCCTGCACCTACATTGACAGCATGATACAGATATTCAGTGGAGTTAGTGGCATCTGTCCATACAGGGCATGTGTATAAGGCATGGTATTCCCTTTGTGGTTTACATTTGCAGACTCTACAATTGTTGCAGATGTCCAGTGTGGAACATAGCAAAGAACCACTGTAAGCAATGGTTTGCCTATTGTAGGGATGGAACAGGGTGCCATGTCGTTTTACTTGCTGGATAACACACACTCAGTCAGGAGATGTTACACATCACAATATATTCTAATGTCAGTGGCAGTGTTGTGGTCAACAGGCATGTAGTCCACTGCAATCACACTGTGGTTACTATCTGTGGGAAATATGCAGGGAACTACCAATATAGTGGTTGTTGCCTAGCCAAGTGTGTTTGTGTATGTGACATGGGTGGAGAGTGTTCTCTGTGTAATACAAGGGTTGCCTATATTGTTCACTGATCCATAATGTCACATGTGGGGCTATGGATTGTCTACACCAGCCTCTCTGGTGTTTGACATCTGTTGTTCTTGTAAGGTGGACATTGTGACATGTCTCGATATAAGAATCTAGCAAAACCCATCCCACAATGAATCCTGTCATTACACAATAACAGCAACCTCCACACAGGATACTGATGACAAACACACACACACACACACACACACACACACACACACACACACACACTTGGCAGCACTGAGATTCAAACCCCACCTAGCTATGTATTGCTATGTATTGCTACTACAGTGTACCACATTTATCACATGCACGCACCATGGGGCTTATTGGATGGATGTTGTCCCAAGGTATTTCTAAGGTGAGGAACATCACCAGCCCTTGTAAATACTGGCATTGGGTGATGTAGTGGGTGAGAGACCCTAAAATAATTTTACCCTAATCACAATTTACATTTCCAGGGGTGAGGTCCAAACCTCTATCTAGCAATGTTTAGGGACCATTATGTTACACACCTACCACATGCACCACTGACCTGACATGGCATAGGCTTCACAACAGATACTTGTAAGGTGGATGATATCTGCAGGACTGCTAAAGTCAGGCTCTGAGATGTGTACTAGCTGTAAATAGGTACAAAATCTCTGAGGTAGACACACAAATACTTGCCACGGATGGTATTCAAACCCATAGCTGTGTAGCTACTGCTACTACATTGTCTCACATTTAAGGTACACACCACGGAGCTTATAGGGCTAGCCCTTCTCCAAAGGTATATTTCAAGGTAGATGACATCAGCAGCCTTGTTAAAGTAGGGCAATGGAAGGTGTAATGACTGTGAATGGCCGCAAAAGCATTAATCTCTACACACATACACACACACACACACACACACACACACACACACACACACACACACGAACACACACACAGTTCCACAGTTACCATGTCTGAGATTAGAACTCCTATGTAACTGGTACATCACACTGCAGAGCTTATAGGGCTAGCCCTTCTCCAAAGCTGTATTTCAAGGTGAATGACATCAGCAGCCTTGCTAAAGTAGGGCAATGGAAAGTGTAGTGACTGTGAATGGCCTCAAAAGCATTGATGCCTACACACACATACAGAGTTTCACAGTTGCCATGGCTGGGATTAGATTTTCTACCTAACTAGTACATCACACTATAACAGTGCACAGTTATTGCATGCGCCACATAACGTATATGGATAATCCTTGTCCAAAGGTGTATTTCAAGATGACTGACATCAGCAGGCTAGCTAAACTAGGGCAATGGAGAGTGCAGTGTGTATGAATGGGCCATAAACCATTCATCTGGAAACACACACAACACTCAATTACACACAACTTTACATTTGACAGGACTGTGTATACAACTGCTAGATGAATAATGACATGTACTGGCATGTTACACAGTTATCACAAGCATCACAGACACTATAGTGCTGCGGGCTACCTGAAGCAAATGCCTACAGTAATAGACATTGGCACATCATGTGATATTGGCCAATTGGATGTGTGGTGGGTGGGACAGGCCTCATGATGGGATGTTCTTTGTCAATGTCTGTCTCTCTCTTCCACACATCTATGTTTGTGTATGTTTGACCTATTATAGTGTGTTGTCCCTGGTTATATGTATGTATTCTTATCCGATGTGTGTGCGAAGCATAACTGATGTGCAATGTGGAGTGTGTGCACAGACATCTGTGACTGACAGATATGCATAGTCCACTGATGTTGCCAGACATGGGCTTCATGGGAGCATACCCAGTATGACCCTTCTGTATTTTGTTGTCAAACATGGGCTTCATTTCTCTAAGTGTGGGAGCATGCCCAGTATGACCTTCTGTATTGAATGTGTGAATCCATTCCAGGTAGGTTGTACTCCAGTGCAGGCATTTGTGCATTTCTGCAGGATATCTGTAGATAGGTTGACAATATGGGGTCACAATGGGCAAAGTATAGTAGGATACTGTAACTAATTGTGTCCTGTGCTGCTTCTGCTACATGGTTTTGGTGTTAGCAGAGATATTTATGCATATGTTCTGTTTTACACTGTGATGTATTATGTCATCATCCACTGACAGATATACGTACTGGGATTTGTTAGCATGGCCTTGCATTTGTGTTCTGTGGATTGTATGTCGTTATTTGGGACTCCATGAGATAACATTAATTGGAAGTACTGGTGAGACACAGGACTTTGACAGAGGACTGTAGGGCATTTGGTAGTAATGCAGGTCATCTGTAGAAGCCCAGTGCATTCTGTCACTCCTACAGTCCCAGACTGCAAGCCACTGTATTCCCCTGGGGTGACAGGGTAGGTGTGCAAGGTGTTAATGGAAATAGTTTTTGTCCTTAGTAATCCATTGGTGTGGATGCAGGCAGGGTGATGCTTACAGTTAGGGACACACTTGCATGAGACAACTCTTCAGCATGCTGCATTCTGTGGGTATTCCCATATAAAAGTGGGGGTCATATTGTACTCATTCCCAACAGCAGAGATATGACCTCTGAGGAACCTGTGGCTGATGGTGGGGTGAGCTGAGTGCATGTGTGCTATGGAAGCTACTTGCAGCTGACTCACAGATATACGTGGGGCATTCCCCTTATGCTGGCTTGTGCAGGAACATCAACAGTTTCTCAGTACTTCATAACTGTGCCTTTTGTGGTCTGCCAGTGTTTGGCCAGACTACATCAGTATTCCATACTACACAGACAATTAATTTGCTGCTAACCTGTATGTACAAATCCAAAGGTGTGTCCATTTGACAGTAACATTTTACACACTCTCTGTCTAGGGTACTTCCACCTTTGTACTGTGTGCATGTCTGGGGCAACATTCATGCCATTTCCATCTTTCAGATGATGACAGATATTACATCCAAACAATTAGTATGGATTACTGCTGGATTGCATCTAGATGGGATGCACTGTAGTTGTTAAAACTTGGCCCTGTCATCAACAGTACTGGCCATTGGCCACCGGGACACAACCTTCCATGCCTACATGCTGACCATTTTCACACAATATACAACACACAACAACCTAACACACACAGCCCTGCATATTGAACATGTGCAATCCTGCTAATTTGGCCAGCTCAAGTAATCTTTGCTCCACTGTTATTATACCCACACATACATATTACTACATTTCTACATAGGATTGTGGGGGTGGGGCACACCTTACATCTGTAAACATTTGTTACGACCGTATTGGTATTTAAGGGGGTCTATATTATAACATCAAAGTCTTAAAACTTTGAATGTTATAATATCGAACCATTTTGATTGAAAGACTATAACACCGAACACTCAGAATAGCGATTTTTTTTCCCAGGGAAAATATTTGCTGTTCAGACAAACATTCACACAACACAAGCACACCAAAACTAATAATCCACACACATACACTTCACAAAATCCTACACTAAACCATACATAGACTACTAGCTATCCACTTATCTTAACCCAGCCCTAACCCTAAGGTCCCTAACTATCGCACACTCACCTTACCCGCTCCCTAACCCTAAAGTCCCTATCGCACACTCACCTTACCCGCTCCCTAACTCTAAAGTCCCTATCGCAAACTCACCTTACCTGCTCCCTCACCCAAAGGTCCCTATCGCACACTTACCTTATCTGCTCCCTAACCCTAAGGTCCCTATCCACACTCACCTTACCTGCTCCCTAATCCTAAGGTCCCTAACTATTACACACTCACCTTAACCCGATCTGTTCACACACTTACCTTAACCCAGTCTGTAACCTTCGCTCCACAGTTGAGGAAATAGTGAAGCTGCAGAAACGGCCCACCAAATACTTTCCCTAGGAAAGTATTCGATATACTGCAGCTTCACTATTTTCAGCTTTCAGTACATATGGTTTGATATTATAACATTCGAAGTTTTAAGACTTCGATGTAATAATATAGACCCATTTCAGGTACTATGTTGGCTTCTATTTCATTCTGTATTCTGAACTATCATGCAGACTACAGGTATATCAGTGTAGTACATACCTTAGGTTTCATTGACCTACATTTCAGTTTTAGACTTCTTACCCTTCAGAACTAACATCCCACTGCCTGACCTGTTGTAGTCTGTCTGTGTATGTCTGGAGGGGAGGCTGTTCTCCATTACCATCAATCAGAGGCCTTAACACAGCCTTTCTTTGTGGTCATCTACACCTGTCCTGCTGGCTAAGACTGTTGTTGGGTATGTGAGCCTCACTGACATGCATGTGTGTGTCCTATGGACACACATTTGGGCCACCACATGTACTGCAGTGGAATTTGTCACCTTGTCTAGTACTGCCTACTATGTTGACACCAGTATTTTTTATGGATTTCATGCTGCCCATATAGGTGTCTACTATCTGCTGCCATCCCATTCAGCCACCCAATTCCCTTGCATGCTCACATCCATACCATAGATACAAGTAGCAGAACAATACTACTCCATTCAGCAATTGATAGTGAGAGTGACTTACCTTGTGGCTGTGCCAGTATTGAGGATGGTGCTGGAGGGCTGACTATGTCAGATGCACATAGTACACTCCCTATACATGGTTAAGCACAGGTAGTGTCATGTTTGGCGTCCCTTTCACTGCGTGTGTGAGTCAGAGAGAGGTGTCATTCCCTGGGTTCCTACCATGTCAGTGTATGTGCTATGCATTACTTCTTTGCCAAAGCCTGGGCATACTGGGCACACCTCCTTCTGCCTACAGAGACAGGCTCAAGTCATTCCTCCTCTGACTCACTCTGTGCCTGTGCTGGCCTTGGCAATGGTGGGGGAGCTGTGTGGCCCTGCCCCATGCTGTTCCTGCTGCAGCTGTTTCCACAGGATCATATTGTGTAGCATGGCACATACAATGACAATTTGGGTACATGTAGCTGGAGAGTACTGCAAGGCTCCACCGGATATGTCCAGGCACTGGAACCATGCCTTGAGCATCCCAACTACACACTCTATTATAATTCTGGTTTGTACGCCTGCCTCATTATGGAGTTCTTGTTCAGGTGTGTGTGGATTTCTGATGGGTGTCATCAGCTACAGCTCCAGTGCATAACCAGCATCCCCCACTAGGTGGCCATATGGGATGTCCCCCTTGGCAAATCTCTGGTACAGCTGCATCATATGCCAGATGTGGGAGTCGTGATAGCTTCCAGGGCTGCCAGCACACACATTCATGATAATGCCCTGGGCATCGCACATGACCTGGTAGTTGATGGAGGGGAAGCCCTTGCAGTTTATGTAGACCCTATCCCAATCATCGGGTGGTGCTTTGATGTGTATGTGCGTGCAGTCTATAGCACCCACTACCTCAGGGTATTCTGCTATTTGGTGAAAGAGACGCATATTGCTGGTCAATGCCTCATGGGTGTTGTGGAAATATATGTGCTCACCAGCATGTGCCGACACGGCATCCAGGAACTGGTGGAGTACTCTGTATGCTGATGCCTGTGAGATCCCCATGATATCCCCAGCTGGCCTTTGGAAGGTACGTGTGGATAGTATTGTGAAGCCTATACATACCTTGGTATCCACCGGGATGGGTTCCCCTCTGTTGGTTCTGTGTGAGGCATGGCCGGCACAGCTCAACAATTTGCTGTAGGAGGTCCCTGTCCACCCTATAGCACTCCACTATCTCCAGCTCATGTAGCCCCTGGTAGGTTACCCTGGGTCTGTACACTCTTTTCCTTCTCCTCACTATGGGTTGGTCATCAGCATTCTCATCCTCACCACACTCAGCCTCTTCCACATATTGATTTATGAGAGCGAAAGCAGCCCCTATCATTTTGTTGCTTTTGTTAGGTAAAAGTTCCCCATTTGTGTACACCGGTAGTGCAGAGTTTGTGGGAAGGAAAGGTGTTTGCATAATTTATAGTAGTGTGTTGGGCTGGGATAGGCTGCTGCCTGTGTATTTGGCTGGTTCTGATACATTTCACCTTCCAGCTATGCTGGTTCACCTTGATTCCCTCCCTATTGCTGTTTTCCCTTCCCATTAGCTTCCTGTTGAAGCCCTGAGGTGCGCTGCGCAAACCCAGTGCTCAGATGTGAATGGAGGTGCTGTTTCCTGGGGGGGGGGTTGTTTAAAACCCGGTGCATGGCACGCACACCCATTTAGGCAATGTAAATACTGCTAGGCAGCTTCAGACACACCCCCTTCCTTAGCTGTGGTTAGCTAAGGGCAAACACGGGCCACAGAGCTCCAGTAAGCTTAAAGCATGCATGACATACCCCCTTATGACGTCATCTGGCTCTAAGGCTTACACCATGGTATTACTGCACCTACACGGCTGGGTGCAAGTTAGCACTGAGGGGGAACCTGTGATTCAGTATCATTGCCCTCATTTGCATAGAATTGACTGCTAATGCTCGGTTACAAAACCGACACTCAGCCTTCTCCCTTAGCAACCACTATTCCATGGTCTTGTTGTGTTATGCATGCCATTGAGTATAATGGCAAAATTAAGATTTTGGTTTGAAAGCTTATTTCCGGCTTTTTTATTATTTTTGGGCCAATCCCATTTGCGCACCACTGCCCTGCACTTAAACGGCTGAAATCGGCCAACAAAAAAACAAAGTTCATTTTTAAAATTTTGAAATTAATTTTCATGCCTATGGCCCATATATTTGGCCTTTGGCATGCTTAACCCTTCTAATACATGCATTTGTATGAGCTGTCATGCCTCTGTTTTGTAGTTTGCAGAAACAGCTACTGGCTGAATACATTTCTGCAGTCTACACTATTCCTGCACAGACATCTGCCTGCTTCCTGGATCACTAATTTACCTCATTTGCATGTTTTACACCAGCAAATGAGGTAATTAGCATACAGGGGCTGTGTCTATGCAGGAATAGTGCAGGAGCGCTCGTGCACGTCCTGGGAGCTTATTCCTGGATCGCACGCCAGCCATAATGCCTGCAGCAGCTCTTGCACTATTCCTGTACTTCTAGTACTAACAGTTTAAATGTGTGGTTCTGTCCTTCCTTGTTCACATGCTGTGTTAGGGCACTTGTTACTTTATTATTCCTGATATCCATATAATGTTTCAATATTCTGTCTTTAAATGGGCGATTAGTCTTACCTATGTAAAAAGCATAGCAAGTCTGGCAGTAACTAAAATAGACCCTATTCTTAAATTTTTGTAATAGAAGTGATAGAAACTAGTATAAGAGGTGGTGACTTAAAAACTATCACAGAAACAGCAGAGCAAAAATGGATTTTGTATTTTAACGCTGATAAACCGCCAGGTTTGAATGAAGTGGTTTCACTAAAACCCTTCCTAAAAAGGAGGGCATTAAGACACTAATAGGGCTACATTAATAACTTTTATATTATGAGTTGTTTCTTTAATGGATCTTGTAACTTAATGGTTAAATGATATTATATGCATGAATCTTCCATTGACTTTTATTATTGGTAATTTGTGAATGCACACTACTATGATTGGTTGGATACTGTTTAAAAGAATGGGATTTTTTAAAGAATGTGTTAGCCTGATGAAGCGATTTAAATATTGCGAAAGCGTTTACTTCTGATTTTCATTTTTTTGTTTTAATAAATTGTATGGCTCCTACAGCTGTGTTGTGTTGGCACCATTTTTATTCTTTTGAACTTATCGACTCCCCTGCAAACACTAGCATTCTTTAAGAAGGCCTATTTCTGACTAACAAATGGCACAAAAGCCATGGTCTCAAACTAGTGTTACGAAATGCATTATTGTACCCTTTTGGAAGTAACCATCCCTGCTAATTAACATGTTGATAATATATGCCTAAGAGTTGATCCTGTGTTCAGATATATGGGTACACACATAGACAGGAGCCTTGCCTATGACCACCACATAGCCACAATGGTGAGGAAATCTTTTTACATTGCTTAACTTATAAGTAAAGGCATGGCATCTAGGTCCAAAGAGGTCATTATCTGACTGCACTCTGCCTTTATCAGACACATATCTGTCTCAACAGCATGTTCTGTTAATGTCACAAATTAGGTTGAGTTCCCTAGAGTTAGTGACTCTTTTGCCATTTGACTTATGGATGTGTAGCATTTCCATTAGGACAGGTTGGAAGGTTGCCCTATAGGCAAGGCACAAGTCACCTCTCAGCAGCCTATAGGATATAAAGTAAAGTGATAGGGTTTTCAGCCTGTCCATGCATGTCATGGTTTGGAGTCCCTGTATTTTCTTAGTGAGAAACCTCTCAGGTCTCTCCAGCTCCTGCAGGTGTCTGGTGAGGTACATGGAAAAGAGTGCATTATACTCTATCACCAGTCTGATGAAGGTTGAGTACAGTAGAGTTATAACATCCCTTGAACTGGATGCTGTGCCCTTGCTTATGAGATGTGCTACATAGAAGGCTTTTCTTACCACTGTAGAAACTTGGTAGTCAAAGTTCAGATTGCTATCAATGTGTGTTTCCAAGTCTCACACCAGTGGGCTGGAACTCAGAGGGGGTGCTGTGAATATTGTAATTTGTAGGGAATTCTGTTTTGCCAATGGGAATAATAATGCATTTTTTGCATTTAGTTTTATACCATGGCTTTGGGATCAGTCATTTGTTTGTGTTAGCTGTTCTTGTAATATGTTGACATCATTGGGGGACTCAATGATTGCTCCCAGTTTTCAATCATCAACAAACTTGCTGAGCCAAAGGCCGTCAACTTTGGCCTGGGCATCTGAGACATAGATGCCAAACAGTAAGGGGTCCAGCACAGTCACCTGTGCTACGCCACTGGTGACTAGGGTTGCCACCTTTCATTGTTGCCACCTTTCATTGTGGCTAAAACCAGAGTAAGGCCACACCCCTCTCATCACCCATAACACCACCCATTCCCACCCCATCTCCCACCCATGATACACCCATTTTGTGACATCACTATGACATCAGAGGACAAGAATGCCCTCTTTTTTCATTCCTGCTGCCTGCTTTCGGCCAATTTAATATGCTTTTCTGTAAAAAATCATAGTAAATCATCCAATTTAACAAACTCCGATAGTCTGTTTACTTTTTTGAAACAGAATACCGAAGTTTGTACAGTATTTTCTGGACTACCGGAGAATCAATTTGATTTTTAGACAGTCCAGAAAAAAACAGATTGGTGGCAACCCTACTGGGGACAGGTCTACAGCTGGAGGTGGAGTCACCAATTTTGACAGAGAGTGCTCTGCTGGTGAGCCAATGGGCTACCCATCTAGTAACATAAGGATTAATCCCTATCTGGGAGAGTTTATCAATGATGCCAGAGTGGGGAATTGTGTCAAAAGCCTTGGCAAGGTTGAGATAGGCAGTGTACACTGTCTTACCTTCGTCTATGGCTTTGGTGACTTTCTCAAAGAAATCCACCAGGTTTAATAAGCATGATCTACCATTTATTGTGAGAATTTGGCATAATGGTTAAGGTGCTAACCTTAGAGACACAAGGTTCAAGTTTTGTTATTCACTTGGGGTAATTGGCTAGGCTTAAAATGGCCACAAGGCAGTAAGCCTAGTACTAAACCATGAACCATGAATTTAATGAAGACAAATTGGGTTGTGTCCAGCATTTGGAGGTTGCCTGTGTCCTTGTTGATAAGGTCCATTATAATTCTTTCCATGGCCTTGCAGATGAGGTTGGTTAGACTTACAGGTCTGTAGTTCCCAGGGTCAGTTGATGGCCCCCTTTGCATAGGGGGTGGATTGCTGTTGCTGTTCTCCATTCTGCCGGAACATAGCCAATTCTTAAGCTATGATTAAAGAGAATTCCAAGTGGTTCTGCTAAGTCTTGTTTTAAATTGTTTAGTAAACAACAAGAGATATTATCTGGTCCCAATGAGGCTGTGTTTTTGGCCTTGATGAATGCAGAGACAACCTGTTCTCTACAGATACTAAGCAGATGGCTGGTGTCAGGTATGCTTTAGGATATGGTAGGTGGGGATAGGGGGGTGAAGTTTGAACTAAATCTGTCAGCTAGAATGTTGGTGATATCTTACCATGTAGTATGACTGAGCCCATATACAACCAGTTCGGCACATAGCTAGACATTCTCTTTTAGACTTCAGGCATAGTTAAAGAATGCCTTATGATTATCCTCAGCTAGGGATGTGATTGTAGTTTCATTATTTGCTTTACAAGACGTTACAAGCTTTCTGATATAATGGTTGATATAATGGTTGAGGTGTTTACCTCACAGACACAAGGTACAGAGTTTGATTCTCACCTTTGAAAAGGAAATTGGCTAGGATTAAAATGGCCCACAAGGGCAGCTAGCCTTTTACTTACCTATGAACCTATTCATCTTCGTTCTCTGGTTGTCATGCCTAACTGTCGCAGGTCTTCTCTTATACCTATATATCCTATTTTCTGGATTCCTCTTCTCTTCCAGTCTCTCCCAATTCTTCTTCTTCACTAGATTGTCCTCTGTTTTCCTGCATACTGTATGTGCCTGAATCACTCTACTCTGTTCTCTTTAACCTTCTCTGCAATAGAAGCTATTTTGGCTTCTGCTTTGATGCCCTCATTTCTTCCTCTTTCACAGGCACTTCATATTCATAACCTCTTGTCTGTTCAATTGCTCTGCATTCACTGCCCAGGTTTCTGTACCATACAATAGTACTGGATGCACCACTGTTTTGTAGACCTTATTTTTCACCTTCTTTCTCATTCTTCTGTCATATACTTTCCCTGACACTATGTGCCAATTAGCTGCAGCCCCACTTGATTCTAGACTTGACCTCCACATTCAGACTGCCATTCTCCTCAATCACCCCTCCCAGGTACTTGTAGCTGTTATCCTGTTCTACCATTTTCTCTTCTATCTCAATTTCAGCTTTTTCTGATTTCTCCCATTTTCTTGTATGGCAACTATCTTCTCTGTAGTCAGTTTCATCTTATGTGCCTTCAGTTTTGCATTCCATTCCCCTATTATTTCCAGAAGTTCTTGTCCAGATCTGCTTGTAATACCACATCATCTGCATACAGCAGCTTTTTCTGATCTGTCTCCATTGATTCATTAATGTAGTCCATAATCAGTATAAATAGCAGTGGGTAAAGTGCTGAACCCTAAAGCGCATCTACTCCCACTTGAGATCCCGCTCTGAGTCTGAACACTGTTAATACTTGAGTTATTGGGTCTTTGTGCATAACCTACACTAATTCTAACAATGTTTCCAGGACTTCAAACCTTTATAGGACCTCCCATTTTGGCTTTCATGAGACCTTACCATATGATTTCTCCAGAAATGCAAAGTTGGAATCTTTCCTCATCCCTAATTTCTTCTCAGCTATCTGTCTTACTGCAAACATCAGGTCAGTTATGCTCCATCATGATCTGATTCCAAACTGATTATCTCCCATCTTATTTTCTACTACTCCGCTGCATATTATTTTAGGAATCACCCTCTCAAGTCCTTTTATGCAGTCTGACAGGAGGTTGATACCTCTGTAGTGCCCACAGTTGTGAATGTCCGTCTTGTACAATGGCACTACAATGCTTATTCTCCAGTCAACTTGGATATGCCTTTTTCTCTCCGTGCTGCTGTAAGTACCCTCTGGTGCCTTTTCACCTAACTTTTTGATCATATATGCTGTACCCTCATCCGAACCTGCTGCTTTCCCTGATTTCATTTTTCTAAGTGCTGCTCTTCATTGGTTCATGTGTATGTACTACAATAATGGTAACTGAGGCCTCTATAAGCCTGGCCATGCAATCCAAATATACCCCTATTGAGTTTTACAGGTTGTTTCAAGGGGTATATTTTAGTTAGAAGATGATTTAACTGCTGGCTCTGTCCATCTAAGGCATAGGTGTCAGACCAGAGGTGAACTTCCAATTTGCCATCTTCTGGTTCAGTTTGTGCTTGATTAGGGTTAGAGAAGGGATAGGATAGGATTACTTTTTTCTACTCTCGGCTCTTGTTCATCTTTCATTATCAGCTGCCTATGGGCTAGTACAGCTTCTGTGGGCTTTTTCATTATGAAGCTGCTGGAAATACTCCTTTCATCTGCCTTTGAAATCCTATGGACTGGTGATCAGTTGTTACTAGCATCCCTTACAAATGGTGTCTGATGACTATCTTCTGTATCTTTCTGTCTTTGTCGTGCAAGCTTATAAAAGTTAGTTGTACTATCTTCTGTGTCATTTTACAGAAGTTAGTAAAGTGTCCCTAATGCACTCTAATTCTGATGGCATGCCTCATTGTCTTTTAAAGGTTCCTCCTCACCACAATTCCCACACCATTTCTAGTCTGTCCTCCTCCTGAGTAGTAGACTCTGGAAACCAAGTCAAATGACTTTGCTGCACTGCTCTTCCACTTTATATCTTGGATACAGAGGATTTCCAGCCTCTTCCTAACCATCATGCCACCCACTTCCAAGCTGCATCCTGTTTTTTTTTTGGTCCCCTTTCTGTCATTTTAACAGCCCAACTCCTACTGCCACATGTCCATGATGGGTCTACCAGCTAATCTCCTTACCCCCCCCCAGACTTCCTCAGATATTGCCAGGAATGGTCATGGATCCTAAGGGCATCTGAGGGGCTTGACTATCTCTGCATCCTTCGGGGACTTCTTGCATGCCCTACCAACTTCCCCTCCCTATTATTGATGTGGTTATATACAATGGGCAGGCATGCAATGGGGACATTGCAGCATATCGCTCCACCTCTGTGGCAGCTCAGCCAGGTTTACCCCTCCTATTTGGACTATACCTCCCCCCCAGCACTATCCCCAGTCTCCACCAAGGGTCATCACAGGAAACACCCATATCACAACCTTTTCCCCCAGAATAGGCACGCACATAGTTCTCATTTTCTTCTGCTCCTTCAGACACCCAAGCTGCTACTTGAATCCAGGTTGCCTGGTTCATAGTCAGGGCTTTATCCCTCTCACTGCTGAAGTGGCTACTTCCCAGCTGCATCCTGTTAGTGAAGCTATATGGAATGCAGCCATCCTTAGTTCATGTTTGACAGGTTGATTTATCTTATGTCTAGCTTTCACTGGACAGAGCTATCCCAGGTAACCAAAGCAGGGCAAGTGGACACTGGCCATGTAGTAGCTTATTGATCCAGGGCTATTAAGGCAGGAGCATACAACCCGATAGAGGCACATAGTTCTCTTGCACCATTAACATGGCTCTCCAGTACAGGTTAGAGTAGCCAGGGACCATTTTCTGTTACATTAGTTAACATGACCAAATCATCTAAAGCCAGTTTTAACATTGCCAAGTATATAGCTCTGACATAGCTGTCTAGGCAAACCAAAGATTAAAATGTCACACAGACAAACCATTAAGTAAAATGGGCAAGAAAGACCCAGACAAGCTAGGATTTTTACTGTCTAATACCTTAAGCCTCCTGTAGTGGAAGCCCATGGGATATATACAAATGACCCCTTAAAGACACATCTCTGTTTTAGGTCCATTGCTTCTGAATGTCCATGACTTTTTAATTTTTAATGTTTAAGATTCATGGGTACAGTCAAGCCAACAAAGCTAAACCCCTCTAACTGTAGATGTGCCGTGTTTTCAACTTTTTCTGATCTGACAGAGCTTAAAACACATCTGATGTTCGTATGCATTAAGTTGCAAGCAAAATATTCCAAATGATATCCAAACTAAAAGGTAAAAAGGTCACACAGACAAATCATTCATTAATAACTGCAAGAAAGTCCCAGCTAAACTAAGGTCTTCACTACATATTACAGTTGATGCCTAAAGCGGTTGGTCTATACAACTGATGCCCTGATAGGCACCACCTTGAGTTTGTGCTGCTGACCATGATTTCATTCAGCTTTTTTTGAGGGGGATAAGTTTGATATGGAAATCCCAAAATGATTTTGGGAGATGGGTGGAACCTCGCAGGGAGAAAGAAAGAATATACAAACTCCACATAGCTATTGGCCAGTGGTCAGGATAGAACCTTCTACCTGAAAAGTGAAGACCTTAACAATTATTGCAACAAAAATTTCCACAATAGAAGCTTGCATACGCAAAAAGTTCTTTTTCAGGTAATCCTGATGAAGCATCTTCGGTGTTTGAAAGCTGGCCCCATATTTTTTATTGTTTTTATAAGGGAGTATGGTTTGTTTTCTCAGAGATAGACCCCCCCTCTGTGAGGAAGTCAATGGTGTATATAGAGAGAACTCCATTTACAGGTAGCAGGTAGATTTCAACCTCTTAAAAAGCTATGGCTTCTTCCTTGGCAGAAAGGAACATTAGTTTAGGAAATGATGCAGCAACTGCATACCCCATACCTCTCAAAGTCCTCTGAAAGGTATTAAAATTTGTACTCATATTTTTTTAATAAACTGTAGAATGCATAAATTTTAGCAAAGTTTTAACTGAATTATATTACTCATTGATCACTATCATGAAGCTTTTTTAATCAAAACCACATTAAAATCTACTGTATATATTATGGAGGCATTAAAACACATCATGTAAGGCTGTGAACAAGTAAAGCTAGAGTGAGAGTTCTGGATACAGTGAAATATACAGCCACAGGATGTAGCCATTAAGAATATGATAGTTATCAATATGATAGTCAATATGATAGTTACCAAATCATCCATCCCTGGTAACTATCATATAGATAACGCATCCTTTAGAACTGACCCAGTAGTCAGGTACTTAGGAACACACATAGATAGTAATCTAGCCTTTGATTATCACATGTCTACAGTGATGAGGAAATCATTCTGTGTTGTGCAACTTATAAACAAATGTATGGCATTTAAGTCCAAGGAAGTCATTGTTCTATCAGACCTATCACTGAGTACAACACCCTCTTTGGTATGCACCTAACCAGGCATATCCAACAACTGGAACATCCGCAGACGTTCCTCACTAAAAGAATACAAGGCATATCTGAAGTGTTTCTGTGGTCTGCATTGCTTTGAGTATCACTCAGCTCTGCATTTAATTTTGATTTGAAACTCTTTATTTAAAGTTTGATCAGTTCTATTTTGTATTTTATTCTAGCATTACATTTGCTTTCTTTTAAGTTTTCTGTTCTGTTGGAGTTTTAAGAGTTCCCTACCCACCTACCCAGTCCATGTTGTGTTCATAAATTTGGTGACTTTTGTGTTGCCCACCCATACTATAAATCTCATTTTGGATACTCCTCCCAGTTCCATCTCATCAGCTTATTCTACTGAGTAGAGAGAGATAATTTGTGAAGGCCCACCCCCTTAGTTTAGCAACCTTAAAATATCATGTTTCATCCCTTCCCACTTAACCAATAAAAGAAGTGTACTTTATTCATCTGTTTTTACTGTATTTGTGTTTCTTCCTACTTTATTACTTTATTTTACTCTTGCTGCCTGTTCTTAAAAGTACTCAGTTGCGTTTATTCTGCTGTGTGTATTACTGCTTGTTAGTTGCCTGGTTTAAGCACTAGTTCTGGTTTAAGCACTTGGGCTTCAGGCCAGGTATTTTACATTAAGAATGTGTGTGGCCTGCACTCTTGTGGGAGGAGAGAGTAGATTCTGCCCTTCTGAGCTGGGACTTTCTAGTTAAAGGCTTATTGTGCCTGCTTATTTGAACTGTTTCTTTCTGAAATTGGTGTGCCTTGTTTGCTGTAGCATAGACTAGATTCAGACCTGCTGAATCTAGCTTTTTTGTATAACTTGAGCACTAATCCAGGCCATCTTTTTTGGAAAAGTTTCCCCTGCACCCTAGTGGCAAGAGTGTGCGGTTAGAACGTGTCTGATTGAAGACTGCTGGAACAGGGCTCAGTTTTTAGCTTTTTATTGGTTAATTGGTTAATTGGTTAATTTGTTTAAATCAGTTTGCTTGTTTGCTACTGTAATATTAAAACATTGCTCTTCATTCATCTACTTTTACTGTATTTGTGTTTCTTCCTACTTTATTACTTTATTTTGCTTTTGCTGCTTATTTTTAAAACTACTTAATTGCATTTATTCTTCTGCATTTATTACTGTTTGTTAGTAGGGTGATTACATTGTAACTGTTATTCCAAGCCTTTTGGTTTAAGCGTTTGGGCTTCAGGCCAGTTGTTTTACTTTAAGAAGGTTTGTGGTCTGCAATCTTGTGGCAGGACAGGTAGCTTACATCCTTCTAAGTTGGGAGTTGCTGAGTGAAGGCTTAGTGTCTGTTATTCTAAAAGTGTCTTAGTTCTGGTTTAAGCACTTGAGCTTCAGGACTGTTATTTTACATTAAGAAGGTTTGTGGTCTGCACTCTTGTGGGAGGAGAGGGTAGATTTTTTTCCTTCTGAGCTGGGAATTTCTGGTTAAAGGCTTATTGTGGCTGCTTATTTGAACTGTTTTTTTCTGAAATTGGTGAGCCTTGTTTGCTGTAGCATAGCTTAGATTCAGACCTGCTGAATCTAGCTTTGTCTGTATAAATGTATGAAGATGGTGACAACTCAAAATGAGCAACTAGTCTGTTTGAACTTAATGGAGTTGGTTTTAAAATATAATTTTATATTGTTTTAAGGGGAAATTTTATCATCAAATTAAAGGGGTGGCAATGGGCACAGCGTGTGCTCCTACCTACTCAAACCTAGTTCTAGCAAAATGGGAGGATAAACATGTCCTTAGTTCAATATATAGTGATTGTTGGATAATGTACAGGAGATCCCTGGATGATATATGTATCTTGTGGGCAGCTCAAAAAGAAAAGACTTATGAATTTTTTATAATTCATAAATAGCAATGTGTCATTTCGGGACGTTTTATTCATAACATTTCTGAAGAAAAATTGCAGTACTTAGATATAGAGATTTATAAAAAGGATTGGACATTTTATTCTAAAATTTACAGAAAGGCTACCTTCTCAAACTCATACCTCCATTTTAATAGTGCACATCCCTTATATTACAAAAAACCATTGTGAAAGGGCAATTTGTTCGGGCAAGCCATACGGCATCTGAAGAGGCAGAATTTGATGTTGGAATCAACTTCTTGGAGAATTTATTTTTGGCAAGAAAATATCCCAAAGAGTTAATTGATGAAGCAAGAATGGAGGTTTATGAGGGTAGAAAAGGTAGGTTTAAACCGATATTAGGAGAAAATCTGACAGGATGAATGAGATACAAAAAGGGACAGAAGACTGGAAATGCAGTAGTTTTGGATTATAATGTTAGTGCAAAGGCATCTAGGAGAGTATTTGAAACGGGATGGAATAAATTTATGGGTTTTACTGGCCTGACAGGCATTTCCAGAGTACATTAAATTTGTTTATAAAAATTCTCAGAATTTGAAAGGTTTGATGGAAAATAGTGTGAATGATTTCAGTAGATGAAGGAAGGGTACTTATAAGTGTGGGCATGGTTCCCAATGTATTTATATAGCCAATAAAGAATATTTTTTTCTGGGTAGTAGAAACAGAAGGCTTAACAGCATGGGATTTTGTAACTGTGACTCTAGCGGTGTAATATATCTTGCAGTTTGTGAAGTGGGTCAGTCTTTCTATATAGGAAAGATGGAAAGCAACTAAGAAGAAGAATATATGAACATTATTATGATGTTCAGACAAGAAAAGAAACAAATGCATTATACAAACATACTTCGGAATGTCCACATGCAAGATACACATTTTTTTTTTGTTTTAGAGGGTGTAAAAAGAGAAATGAGAGGGGGTCTTTGGGAAGAAAAAATTGAGTATAAAGAATTGTGGTAGCAGATAAGTTTGCAAGCCACACTCCCTCCTGGTTTAAATGAAAATATTTCAGTTGCACCCCTACTAAAAATGAGAGCTGCTAAGTTATAGTTTTAAATACAAATTGAATTTTCTTTCAGTGTTTTAGCCTGTATATAAATCGCAGTTTTTTTAAGTTGCTTGTTATTTATGTATAGTTTTCTCTGAATAATTCACATTTTAGCCACAGGATAGAGCTGCTGCACTAGGTTTCAGCATTTTTTCATGTTCATCTCATTCACTTTCATTCATTTTAAACTCATGTAGATTTTTATATTTTTTTATATTTGTATACACAAACATTACTATGGATGAGAAATGTATTTATCTTAACATATTTAAAGTTTTATCTATTTATTTAGTGGTTTTAAGTGATTTTTTAAGATGAGAAGTTACATGTCTTGTTAAAGTTTATTCACTGTCTTTTTAAATCAATGTTTAGTAATTTTAACAGGAAATGAGCTTGTATATAAACTGGAGTGCTGGGTTTCAGTCCTGCATCTGATGAAGTTTTTGGAATACCGACAAAAACACTTTGTACTACAGTGTATGCATTAATGTGTGTTACTATGTGTTTTTGGCTTTATTAAAACATCTGACTTTTCTAGTGCTGGCTTTTCCTTTCCTGTGTACTTCAGCTTGGTTATTTGGTTTTATTTGGTACCCGGAACCTCACTGCTTTGAATTATTTGTTTGTATAACTTGAGCACTAATCCAAGCCATCTTTTTTTGGAAAAGGTTCCCCTGCATCTTAGTGGCAGGAGTGTGCAGCTAGAACTTGTCTGATTGAAGACTGTTGGAACCAGGCTCAGTTTTGAGCTTTTTTATTGGTTAATTTGGTTAAATCAGTTTGCTTGTTTGCTACTGTTATATTGAAAACAAAAGTTCTAGCTTGTTTTCCCACCTTTCCTGTTACTATAGTAGTCCAGATACAGATTTGCTGTATTCAGGACTGTATTGTAGTTTCTGAGTTCCCCAGACCTTTCTGTGTGAGAGGAAAGCCTCTCAGCTTGTCAGTGGGAGTGGCAAGCACTAGGCAGGCTATCTACCACAAAAGAAGTGGTTTCTAACTCCCTTTCAACTTTATGCTTTAAAAGACCATGTTTGCACAGGTTTGCATGCCGTGCAGTGTCACTAAGCTAGGGTAAACTATTACCAGTGTCAGAAAGTCTGCTCTTCAATGTTTCCCTTAGACCTTGCTAGTTCTCTTCTCTCTTGCATTTAACTAGCTTATTCACATAGCACTTCATCTGGTTTCTTGTAGCAATTATTGTAGCACACATAAGTGCTAACAGCATTAAACATCCTATAAGGAAACAGCTCCAGTAATGACCATCCCTCCTGGCATGTCTAAAGGTCAGTTCCCTGTGCTTTCTCCTATTAACCTGGTGAACTTGGGCATTCTGAGGCAGTGTAGCAAATGTACACAGACAACCCTCTCCTCTTACCCCTCAACACTCAGACTTGCTAGAGGTGCACTTATATATCCAAACTGTAAGACATGCACTCTTCAGCCAAGACTGGAATAGCTGGTCAAGAGGAGAAGGTCAACACCTGCACCACACCACATGGAACACACAGCCCTCCAGAACACTCACCATCATAGCTCTCACAATAAAACACAAACCACACACCCACCTTTGCAGAGGATTTCAATAGAAGTCTACCCAAACAGCAGAGACCTCCAAATCAGAAATGCACTCGACCACCACAACACAGCACAAATCACAAGACACATAGCTCACCTACACAGTGTGCCCCTCAACCTAAGCCCCTAAGGCAAAACAGCTTGCCCAATACACTAATCATAAGTAACTCAATAGTGAGGCACACTGATGTCCCACTGACTAGGTTGAATAAGGAGAAGGTAACAGTCAGCTGTCTGTCGAGTGCCAGGATCTGACACATAACACACGCACTCAGGTCACTCCACAAGTACAAGTATGGCTCTCTCATTGTCCATGTGGGTGTGAATGACCTGAGACGTACCTCCCTGGACTACATGAAAAGAGATATGGAGGAGCTCTCATATTATGTGGCCCAGGCAGGTATGACCCTAGCCCTGAGCAGCATCCTACCATAGCCCAGAATGATACCGCAGTACAAGCAGAAAATGATTGACTTCAATAATTGGCTAAGTTTCTGGTGTCATTCTAAGGAGATCCAGTATCTGTCTGCTTGGGATGAAATGATTGACGGACCTCGATGCTTTGCCAGAGATGGCCTGAATCTGTCACTCCTAGCTTTCCAGATACTGGCTAAGGATCTTGCCACCCCTATAGTGCCCTTTTTAAGTGGTGTTCCAAAGACCAAATTACCACTGTAACAGCTATAAATAAATGCAATCTGAGGATCATGCTGCTCAATGTTAGAAGTCTAAATCTAAAGATGCACTCGCTTGAAGCACTCCTCAAAATGGAGAACATCAACATTTGTGCTGTAACGGAGACCTGGTTTAAAGCAGCAGAAAGCACCCCTGCGCTACCAGGCTATAACTCATTCCACACCTTTTGGCCCCAAAAAATGGACCGAAGCTCCAAAGGTGGTGGCATCTCCATATTCATAAAGGATATGCACACCTCCAGACTAGTAGCTCAGCATAACACATTGGAGATACTTCGGGTACAACTAACAGTGGGTAAGATGGTGATTCAGGTTGTAGCCTACTACAGGTCCCCAACCATGCCCCAAGACTCTCATTCCACGTTTCTAAGCACCCTGGAAACTATTAGGGTACAACCCAACACTCTCATACTAGGTGACTTCAACTACCCCTCCATCAACTGGGAAAACTACTCATGCACCAATACACTTGCCCAACGCTTCCTGGAATTCATTAATTCCAAGGCACTGGACTAGCTCATTCTTACCCCCACTAGAAGAAGCAACATCCTTGACCTGGTTATTACTAACATGGGCAACCATTTCTGAACATCAATAGTCAATTCCTCCCTGTTTAGATCTGGCCACAAACTAAGTACCATGGAAATCCACATCTCACCCACACCACCAGCAAAGGTAACCACCATGAAAAACGTCTCCAAAGCTGACTTTGGGCTCCTAAAAACAGAGGTGGCTAACTTTACGGCACACATGCAAATGGAAAATTGGTGCATGATAGCTGAATCATACACCAATGCACTGTACAAACACATACATGCATGCATGGAACTAGTCATACCCAACAGAACCAAGACACTCTCTTCCAAAAAAAGGAAGCCAATCTGGTAGTCCCCTGCCATTAACAAACTCTACAACAGAAGAAAGAAACTTTTGCAGAAAAAGGTAAAGTCCCAAGACTGGAAAAACTCCCTTATTAGCCTCAACAAAAAGTTGAGATCCCTCATCAAAACCTCTAAAGCCAGCTATGAAGGCAGAATTGGGGCAGACACTAAAAACAACCACAAAGCCTTCTATAGTTATATCAAGAGTCTCCACGGCAATACCCAGATTTGCTCTGAGTTACTGCACAATGGTACCTCCTATACTCAGCTAACAGATATTGCCAACATACTGGCTGACAGATTCAGTGCCAACTTTATCCCTCTTCCTCCTCAAAGGACCAATCATAATACTGGAAGAATTCTAGGCATCCAGCATTACTGCAGCACAGGTTAAAGCTGCATTGTCCAAGGCCAAGAATACAGCTTCCATGGGACCTGACAATATCCCTGGATGTGTTCTACATGAACTACAAAGTGAACTGGCACAATATCTGTCTGCCCTGTTCAATCACAGCCTCACCTCAGGCTTTGTCCCTACCAAATAGCGCACTAGTACAGTCATCCCTCTCCATAAAGGGGGAGCGACTACAGACCCTGGGAATTATCACCCCATTAGTCTGACAAGTCTGATATATAAGGCTATGAAGCTCATCATCATGGGCCTAATAAACAAGGATATAGGGAATCTCCAATCTCTAGATCCCACTCAATTTGGTTTTGTGAAGGGTAGATCATGTCTGCTGAACCTGGTTGACTTCTTTGAATCAGTCACCAGAGCTGTGGATGAGGTCAAGGCAGTTCACACAGCCTACCTCGATCTGATCAAGGTCTTTGGTACCATTCCACACTCAGGAATTATTGATAAACTCACCAAACTAGGCATCAACCCCTATATCACTAGGTGAGTTGCAAATTGGCTCACAGATAGAACCCACAGTGTGAAAGTAGCAGACTTCAAGTTAGACTGCCGACCAGTCATGAGTGGAGTCCCACAGGGATCAGTCCTGGGTCCTCTCCTGTTTGGCATCTACTTCTCAGAAGTCCAGGCCAACACGGAGGGACTCTGGCTGACCAAGTTTGCCAATGATTGCAAGCTGGTAGTCATTATTAACTCCCCAAGTGATATAGACATCCTACAGAAAGGCCTTACTGAGACCAATGATCAAAACCATGGCCTTAAGCTTAATGCCAAAAAAATGTGTCATCATTCCCTTTGGGAAAAACTCAGTTCCCACTAATTACCACATTGATGGTAGCCCACTGAACACTGAAGGCATTATAAGAGCTCTGGAGACACAAGTTGACAGCAACTTCTCCTTCGACCACTACATTGCCACTGTGGTCAGAAAGTCCTTCTATGTGGCACATCTCATTACCAAAGGTTTTGCATCCAGGAAGAGGTCATCATCTCTCTCTACTCTTCCCTCATTAGACCAATCATTGAGTATAATGCCCTATTTGGCATGTATCTCACTAAACACCTGCAACAGCTGGAAAGGCCACAAAAGTACATCATGAATAGGATCCTAAGCCTTAAACACATGCCCTACATGGATAGACTCAAAAAACTCCAGATTTTCTCTGTCTCATCTCGTCTATTAAGAGGTGATCTCTGCTTGACTTACAAAGCCATGTCTGATCCGGCCCTGTTAGAAATGTTACACCTAAAGAAATCCCAATCCTTCCACATCACATGCTCCAGGGATCTCAACCTCATTACCACAATCAACAGAATATGTTGGAGGGACAGTTTCATGACCCATAGACTGCCCATGTTCTGTAATAGACTTCCCATACATGTCAAGCAGAGCACTTCACTGGCCCTTTTCAAGACAAATCTTGATGAGTGGATGGGAATTAGAAAGTTCACCCCGGGGATCACTCCAGTGGCTCAACTTGATAGAGGCACTGGGAACTAATGGTGGCATGATGCCAGTGAACTTCTATGGGCTAGGCTTGTAAAGGCTCCAGGGCCGTTGGCCTAGTATACACCTATGAACCTATAAGTAATATGTCTTATGCAGACCACCTCAAGGCCCTATCCTTGTATTCTGTCTCCTCCAGGCTTTTTAATAGAGATCTCTGCCTGGCATACAGAGCATTGTCAGATCCCACTCTGATGGACCTCCAGCATATCCACAAAACAAACAGTACCAGAATTACCTATTCTAAAGACTTAAAACCTTACCTGTGATATAAATAAGACCTGCTAGAGAGATAGGTATGTATCCCAGAGACTACCCTGTCTATGGAACAGGCTCACCATACATGTGAAGCAGAGTTCCTCCCTAACCCAATTCAAGTGCAGCTTGTACAATTGGATAGGAAACCAGAAATTCATCACTGGTTTGGCACCTGTGTCTCTAATGCAAACAGGTAACCTGTAAATGGTTCATCTCCTAGGCCCA
This sequence comes from Protopterus annectens, assembly GCF_019279795.1. Classification (NCBI taxonomy): domain Eukaryota; kingdom Metazoa; phylum Chordata; order Ceratodontiformes; family Protopteridae; genus Protopterus; species Protopterus annectens. Next base: position 279,862,827 of record NC_056740.1, read on the forward strand.
TGCTTACACTTATCAAGAGTATTAGAACTTGTCAGAGATTTGGGATGCATGGCTAGGCTTAAAAAGGCCCTTGTGGTCATTAGCCTAGTAAACACTTATGAACCTATGAACCTAATAGGAGAGTAAATTTGCAAAATGCAGATTATATTACTTCACTTTGTTTCCTGGTTTTTGGCTGTGTGTTTTTCAGCCATGATTTTTAGCTACTACCTTTCAGTAAAGGCAGCTATTTTTGGATGTTATAAAAGAATATAAGAGGCATAGGTGAATGTATATGCTGACTTTTTTGGTAGTGTGAAGAGTGTTTATTTTAAGTATGGTATACAAGTCTTCATGAATGCAAAGCTGGCATTAGCAATATTGCAAAAGTTACTGGCAGATTAAGATGAATGTTGAAGAGGCTAAACAATCTGTTTAGCAAGAAGTGCAGATCTCTCCAACCGCCCCCCCTCCAAGCTGTGTTGTAGAATGAGTGGATAGAACAGTGAGGGAATGATGAATTTGTATGTGTCCACTAACTGGCCTCTGTATGGTAGGAGGCATTTTACATTTTCAGAGACTGTTCTTATTTGCACATGATTGGGTTAATGCAATAATGTATATACTGTTTCAATAATTTCTACATGATGCCTGAGTGGTGTGTGCAGTTGCCAATCATTGCTGGGACTAATGTTTCAAATTTTTGGTATACAAGTAGATTTATTTATTATAATAAATTTTGTTACAGTTTTTAAATAACTTTCAGGTGAATAGCTAAATTAGTTTGATGCTAGGCCAGGTCTGCAAGCTTTTCTATCATTCTAATTGTTACATGTAAATATAGGATTTTTTGTGTAGCTTTTAATTATTTATTATAATATAGTCATATAATCCTTTTAAAGCTTCATTATATGTGTGTTGATATTTTGAACTTTGCTATTTATATAATTCATATACTAATACTACACTGTCTGAGCTTAATAATAGAAAAACTGAAATTATGAAGAAAATACTGAAATGAATCATAAACATTATAAACAATTAACTCTGATTTTTATTGGTTTATCTTCTTAGCTAAATATAGAGTTGAACATTTAGCATTATAAATCAGCTGAAATGATACAAGTACCAAGGAATCAAGATAGTGGGAGTAAATGACTAGAGAAGTAAAAGTAATAGAGTGGGATGAGGCCAACCAGAAGTTTGGACTGCAGGTTATTGACTGTCTTCCCTAACAAGGATTGATCTCAGATTATAGGTAGAGAGAGAAAAGGATAGGGACATACTAAGTGAAAGACCTGATCTGGTAGAGTTTCTAGTCAAGTCTAAAACAGAAACTGTTGCTACAAAAGGTACTCTTTACCCCCCCTCTTACCCCCTAAAGGGCCCAGCTCTATACCGGAAGAATGCAAAGTTCCTAAAATCATGGCTGCACACGTAAAAAAACATACTCTCCAAAGCCAAGAACACAGCATCCATGGGACTGAAAATATCTCAGGCTGCATTCTACAAGAACTACAGAACAAACTGGCACCCCACCTAAGTACCATGTTCAATCATAGCCTCACCTCAGGCTATGTGCCCACTGAATGGTGCACAGCAACGGTTATCCCACTCCACAAATCGGGAGCCACCATGGACCCCAGGAACTACTGCTCCATTAGCCTGACGAGCCTAGTCTGTAAGGCTAAGGAACGTATCATCATGGAACTTATAAACAATGACATTGGTAATCTCCAAACTCTGGACCCCACCCAGTTTGGGTTTGTAAAAGGTAGATCATGTTTCCTAAACCTGATAGCCTTCTTTGAAGCGGTCACCAAAGCCGTAGATGAGGGTAAGGTGGTTCACACAGCCTATCTAGATCTCGCCAACGCTTTCGACACCATCCCCCACTCTGGAATTATAGATAAACTCACTAAACTAGGTGTAAATTCCTATGTCACAAAATGGGTTGCCAACTGGTTCACTGACAGAACCCACACTGTGAAAGTAGCAGACTCCAAATCCAACTTCAGACCAGTGACAAGTGGAATACCACAGGGTTCAGTCCTGGGTCCTCTCCTGTTTGGTATCTACTTTTCAGAAGTACAGGCTAGCACAGAAGGACTTTGGTTAATGAAGTTCGCAGATGACTGCAAATTAGGAGCCATAATTGAAACTCCTAACGATGTGGACATCCTATAATAGGGCCTCACGGAGACAGATGCCTGGTGCCAAAGCCATGGCCTCAAACTCAATGCCAAAAAGTGCATTCTCATCCCTTTTGGTAAAAACTCTGTACCCATGAACTACAACATAGGCAGTAGTCTACTTAACAACAAAAGTGTGATAGGAGACCTTGGGACACAGGTGGACAGTAGTTTCTCCTTTGATAATAGCATCGCCACAGTAGTCAGGAAATCTTTCTATGTGGCACACCTCATCACAAAATGTTTCTCATCCAGGAAAAAAGAGGTCATTGTTCCCCTCTACTCATCACTAATTAGACCTATTATAGAGTACAACACCCCTTTTGGTATGTACCTCACACGACATCTACAACAAGTAGAACGTCTGCAGAAATACCTCACAAAGAGGATTACCAGCCTCAAACAGATGCCCTATGCAGACCATCTCAAAAAACTTCAGCTTTACTCCGTTGCATATCGCCTACTCAGAGGCGATCTCTGCCTAACATACAAAGCTATGTCAAACCCAGAGCTGTTGGACATGCTCCACTTAAAGAAATCCCAATCCCTCCGAGCTACACGCTCTAGGGACCTAAACTTTGTCACCACAATAAACAGAACATGCTGGAGGGATAGATTCTTGTCCCAGGGACTTCCCATACTCTGGAAGAAACTACCTATCTATATCGAACAAAGCTACTTATTAGCACTCTTCAAGAAAAATCTTGATGACTGGATGGGAGATAGGAAGTTCACCCCAGGGATCACTTATGTGGCTCTGCTCGACAGAGACACAGGAAAATAATTTTCTTGGGTGGTGAAAGCCAGGGTACCTTTTTGGCTAGGCTTATAGAGGCCATAGGGCCAATAGACTATTACCTACCTATGAACCAATATAAATATTGCATAACTATAAGAATAAATAAGAGGAGGTTATAAAAGATTGGGAAACGTAACTGGAAAGGCAATTTGCAAAGAAACAAAGGAGGACATCTGCATGGCTCCCAAGTATGCAACAAAGTCCAGAAGGTTTATGATTTTTGTTTTGAAGTGTTTGCATAGGTAGTTATATACCCAAAACAGACTTTAAAGGATGTTTCCTCAGGTAGATAGCAAATGCTGGAGGTATAATAAGAAAGAGAGAGGTAGCTGGAAGCACAATTTTGACAGTGTAGTGAATTTGCATACTTTAAAAATTCCCTACAGAATACTCTGACAGAAATGTTAAGGGACCAAATAGTGTAATTAAAAAAATATATTATTTTGAGTTAGGACACAGGATCTGAATTGTTTAGACATAGCAATACCTGCAAAAAAAAATTACTAAAACATGGAAATTAAAATCTAAACCAAGCATAACTGAAGTACTGAATATTGTGACAGAGTTAAAATAACTGGAGTTGTGACCTTTAGAAAAGGGAAGGAGAAAGCTGCATATGAATAAATTGAATTTGTAGGAACAATACATGCAGAATAATGTTGAATAGGAAGAGTGAGGTGTACTGGAAAGCAGAAATTGAGCAGTTTATGTGAGTGAGTGAATGAAAATTGTTAAAAAGAAAGAAAACATAAGTAATTTATAATGCATGTAAATCAAAATGTTAATATGGCTTAATTTCTTTTCTATTAATGTATACGTGCTTAAGTGATAATTTAATAATGGGGTTAAAATGTAAAATGTTTACAATATATGTTGCATACATTCATTTTTGAAGTTAGGAAATTAAGATAAAGTCACAACAAGTTGCAAACTTGAGCTGTTTGATTAGCTTTTGCATACCCTACATTAACTTTATTACAAGCTGAGATAAGTACAAACTTGCAGTGTTATAAGATAGTACTGAATTTTATTTTTTCCGTTTATTGTATCATTGAATATTGTGTTAAAAATAGTACTGCATTTATCTGCTTATTTATTTGTTTACTAAAAATTGTGAGTTCTCTCTCTGTCTGCAGTTAGTTTATTCTTCTCACTTCATAGTTATTCGGTGTAGAAGTCATAGCCTAGAGGGATTCTCTGTGCCTTGAAGTCTTAGTCCCTTATCTCTGAAATTATTTCTGCTGAATAGTTGTATACTTGAGCTGAGCGGCCACGGTGGTGCAGCGGTTAGGATTGCCACCTCACAACAAGAGCGTCTCTGGTTCGATTCTTGGCTAGGATGCCTTCTGTGCAGAGTCTGCATGTCCTTCCTGTGGTTGCATGGGTTTGCTCTGGTTTCCTCCCAAAGACATGCAATAGGTGGACTGGACACTCTAAATTGGCCCTAGGTGTGAGTGTGGACATGTGTGTGCCTTCTGTGGAAGGTTGGGCACTGGACTGGCAACTCAACACTGTAAAACTCCACTGCCAATCATGAGCAGACAGATGATCCGCTGTGGTGACCCCTAACTGGGAAAAGCTGAAAGAAGAAGTTGTATACTTGAGTGGTTTGGTTAGCTTTTGCATACTCTACATCAACTTTATTACAAGCTGAGATAAGTACAAACTTGCAGTGTTATAAGATAGTGCAAAATTGTATTTTTTCTGTTTATTGTTTCATTGAATATTGTGGTAAAATCAGTACTGCATTTATCTGCTTATTTATTTGTTTACTGAAAATTGTGAGCTCTCTCCCTGTCTGCAGTTAGTTTATTCTTCTCACTTCATTGTTATTTGGTGTAGAAGTCTTAGCCTAGAGGGATTCTCTGTGCCTTAAATTCTTAGTCCCTTATCTCTGAAATTATGTCTGCTGAATAGTTGCATACTTGAGCTGTTTGGTTAGCTTTTGCATATCCTTCATCAACTTTATTACAAGCTGAGATAAGTACAATCTTGCAGTGTTATAAGATAGTACTGGATTTTATTTTTTCTGTTTGTTTCATTGAATATTGTGTTAAAATAATATTGCATTTATCTGCTTATTTATTTTACTTAAAATTTTGAGTTCTCTCCCTGTCTGCAGTTAGTTTATTCTTCTCAATTCACTGTTATTCAGTGTAGAAGTCTTAGCATAGAGGGTTTCTCTGTGCCGTAAAGTCTTAGTCTCCTATCTCTGAAATTATTCCTGCTGAATAGTTGCATACATGAGCTGTTTGGTTAGCTTTTGCATACCCTACATCAACTTTATTACAAGCTGAAATAAGTACAAACTTGAAGTGTTATAAGACAGTACTGAATTTTATTTTTTCTGTTTATTATTTCAATGAATATTGTGTTAAAAACAGCACTGCATTTATCTGCTTATTTATTTGTTTACTGAAAATTGTGAGCTCTTTCTCTGTTCTGTCATCTATCTGCAGGTAGTTTATTCTTCTCATTTCATTGTTATTCAGTGCAGAAGTCTTAGCCTAGAATGATTCTCTGTGCATTAAAGTTTTAGTCCCTTATCTCTGAAATTATTTCTGCTGAATAGTTGCATACGTGAGCTGTTTGGTTAGCTTTTGCATACCCTACATCAACTTTTTTACAAGCTAAGATAAGTACAAACTTCCAGTGTTATAAGATAGTATTGAATTTTATTTTTTCTGTATATTGTTTCATTGAATATTGTGTTAAAATAGTACTGCATTTATCTGCTTATTTGTTTACTGAAAATTGTGAGTTCTCTCCCTGTCTGCAGTTAGGTTATTCCTGTCACTTCATTGTTATTTGCTGTAGAAGTCTTAGCCTAGAGGTATTCTCTGTGCCTTAATGTCTTAGTCCCTTATCTTTGAAATTATTTCTGCTGAATAGTTCAATACTTGGGTTGTTTGGTTAGCTTTTGCATACCCTACATCAAGTTTATTACAAGCCAAGATAAGTACAAATTTGCAGTGTTATAAGATAGTACTGAATTTTATTTTTTCTGTTTGTTTCATTGAATATTGTGTTAAAAATAGTACTGCATTTATCTGCTTATTTATTTGTTTACTGAAAATTGTGAATTCTCTCCCTATCTGCAGTTAGTTTATTCTTTTCACTTCATTTTATTTGGTGTACACGTTTTAGCCTAGAGGGATTATCTTTGCCTTAAAGTCTTAGTCCCTTATCTCTGAAATTATTGTTGCTGAAGAGTTGCATACTTAAGCTGTTTTGTTAGCTTTTGCATACCCTACATCAGCTTTATTGCAAGCTAAGATAAGTACAAACTTCCAGTGTTATAAGATAGTACTGAATTTTATTTTTTCTGTTTATTATTTCATTGAATATTGTGTTAAAAATAATACTGCATTTATTTGCTTATTTATTTGTTTACTGAAAATTATGAGCTCTTTCTCTGTTATCTCCCAATCTGCAATTAGTTTATTCTTCTCACTTCAGTGTTATTTGGTGTAGAAGCCTTAGCCTAGAGGGATTCTCCATGCCTTAAAATCTTAGTCCCTTATCTCTGAAATTATTTCTGTTGAATAGTTGCATACTTGAGCTGTTTAGTAAGCTTTTGCATACCCTGCATCAACTTTATTACTAGCTGAAATAAGTACACACTTGCAGTGTTATAGGATAGTACTGAATTTATTTTTTCTGTTTATTATTTAATTGAATATTATGTTAAAAATCGTACTGCATTTATCTGTTTATTTATTTGTTTACTGAAAAGTGTGCGTTCTCTCCCTGTATGCAGTTAGTTTATTCTTCTCACTTCATTGTTATTCGGTGTAGAATGCTTAGCCTAGTGGGATTCTCTGTGCCTTAAAGTCTTTGTCCCTTATCTCTAAAATTATTTCTGCTGAATAGCTGCATACTTGCGCTGTTTGGTTACCTTTTGCATTCCGAACATCAACATTATTACAAGCTGAGAGAAGTACAAACTTGCAGTGTTATAAAATAGTACTGAATTTTATTTTTCTGTTTATTGTTTCATTGAATATTGTGTTAAAATAGTACTGCATTTATCTACTTATTTATTTGTTTACAGAAAATTTTGAGTTGTCTACCTTTCTGCATTTAGTTTATTCTTCTCACTTCATTATTATTCAGTGTAGAGGTCTTAGCTTAGAGGGATTCTCTTTGCCTTAAAGTCTTAGACCCTAATCTCTGAAATTATTTCTGATGAACACTTTCATACTTGAGCTGTTTGGTTAGCTTTTGCATACCCTACATCATCTTTATTACAAGCGCAGATAAGTACAAACTTGCAGTGTTATAAGATAGTACTGAATTTTTTTTCTGTTTATTGTTTCATTGAATGTTGTGTTAAAAATAGTTCTGCATTTATCTCCTTATTTATTTCTTTACTGAAAACTGTGAGTTCTCACCATGTCTGCAGTTAGTTTATTCTTCAAACTTCATTGTTATTCGGTGTAGAACTCAAAGTCTAGAGGCATTCTCTATGCCTTAAAGTCTTATCCCCTTATCTCTGAAATTATTTCTGTTGAATAGTTGCATACTTGAGCTGTTTTGTTAGCTTTTGCATACCCTGCATCAACTTTATTACAAGCTGAAATAAGTTACAACCTTGCAGTGTTATAAGAAAGTACTGAATTTTCTATTTTCCTTTTATTGTTTCATTGAATATTGTGTTAAAAATAGTACTACATGTATTTGCTTATTTGTTTACTGAAAATTGTGAGTTTTCTCTCTTTCTGCAGTTAGTTTATTCTACTCACTTCATTGTTATTTGGTGTAGAAGTCTAAGCCTAGAAGGATTCTCTGTGCCTTAAAGTCTTAGTTTCTTATCTCTGAAATTATTTCTGCTGAATAGTTGCATATTTTAGCTTTTTGGTAAGCTTTTGCATACCCTACATCAACTTTATTATAAGCTGAGATAAGTGCAAACTTGCAGTGTTATAGGATAGTACTGAATTTTCTATTTTGTTTTATTGTTTCATTGAATATTGTGTTAAAAATAGTACTGCATTTATTTGCTTATTTATTTGTTTACTGAAAATTGTGAGCTTTCTCCCTTTCTGCAGTTAGTTTATTCTTCTCACTTCATTGTTATTCGGTGTAGAAGTCTATGCCTAGAAGGATTCTCTGTGCCTTAAAGTCTTATACCCTTATCTCTGAAATTATTTCTGCTGAATAGTTGCATACTTGAGCTGTTTGGTTAACTTTTGCATACCCTACATCAGCTTTATTACAAGCTGAGATAATTACAAACATGTAGTGTTATAAGAGTACTGAATTTTATTTTTTCTGTTTATCGTTTCATTGAATATAGTGTTAAAATTAGTACTGCGTTTATCTGCTTATTTATTTGTTTACTGAAAATTCTGAATGCTCTTCGTCTGCAGTTAGTTTATTCTTCTCACTTCATTATTATTCAGTGTAGAGAGATTCTCTGTGCCTTAAAGTCTTAGTCCCTTATCTATGAAAACATTTCTGCTGAACACTTTCATACTTGAGCTACTTGCTGAAAATGTAGTCGGTATCCCTGCTGAAAGGTTCTCTCACCAAAAAAATAGCGAAAAATGAGAATCACAGAAATGAGGAACCAACCACAAGGAATGCGCGTGAAGATGTTCTATATAAATCACTGGTATTCCACCAAAAAACTGATAGCAATCCACTGTATAATCCAAAAAGAGTTCTTTATTTAAAATACAAGAAATGAGCGCTTTCACGTGGTGAATCCACGCTTCATCAGATATCATTTAAAACAGCACATACACTGGTATATAACCGCTAAAATGCGGGAAAATTAACTAAATTGTTTAATGCACAAGACCTGTGTTCTAATATTGAGCGCTCTGCTAATGCGCTCGTTAAATAACAAGTATTGCACCGGTCAACAAGCAATTAAACCTCAAAGGCAAATGCCAAGTCTAACTGAAAAATCACAAAATGTTAGACACAAAATTATTAATACATACACAAGCATGTCCTATGTTAAATCTAAATTGTTTAATACAAAAAGCCTGTGTTCTGGTGCTGAGCATTCTGTGAATGCACTCGTAAAATGACGAGTATTTTACTAGTCAATAAACAATTGGACCTCACAGACAAGTACTAAATCTGGCTGAAAAATTGTAAAATGTTGAGCACAAAATTATTAATATATAAACAAATATATCCTATGTTCGATCTAAGTTTTGGTGAAACCAAGAATCCTGAATAAATGTCCTTCTAATCGCAAACATAAATCTCAGTATAAATATAGCGCTTCTGTGAACACAATATATCATATTATGCGCTTGCCTGATGATGACAAAATAAAGACAAGTTGAGAAGCATGAATCTTCCTTATATAACGTCTTCTTAAAATCAGCCTGCTTCAGCTTAAAAGTATATTATAAAAGGATAATACTGGAATGGTCAGCATTAATTGTCTAGGATAACGAAACACTTATAAAGAGATGTTCATGTATATTATTTGTGTTCCGTACAGAAAACACTATCTAACTATAAACCATATATCTTTAGTGCTACATCTGTAAGATGAAAAAATATATACATATTTTCTAGAAAAGGTGTTGAAAGCTAAGACGGGCTGATCCGCTAACATAGCAAAAACGTGAACTGAAAAATGACTATCAGGTCACATTATGTGTGTAGTATCAAGTAAAAAAGTTGATATAATAAACTGACATACTGCATATTCACTCAGCCTCAACTGAAAAGTTTTTTCAGAATGATATAAAAACTAAATACAATGTGTATAACATACTTGAAAAAATGTCAATGCATGTATTAAAGACACCGCTGATCAAAATAAAAATCTATGATGGCAAAAAATTTTTAGAAGCACTAGACAATCGATGTAACAGCATGTCTAATCACAATGCATGGAAAACATATAAATAAATGTGTTCCTATATTGTCTGACTCCTACAATAAAATAGACGCAAAAAACAAAATGTGAAATAGATGCATAAATCAAAAAATGATGTATATTAGATGAGAATGTAATGAATTTAAATTATAATTATATGCAGTTATATGTCTAAAAAGTTTTTTACCTAGATAAAAGTACTGGCTTGATAGATATAAAGTTGTTAATCCCTGGTGCTAAGTGCGCTCCTAATTTTAGAATCCAATTTAATTCCATGATGGCCAGATTATTTTCCATGTTGCCATCCCTACCATTATAAGTAACAACTTGTAGGACTCTAAAACTAAAGGAATGAGATGGAAATTCTATAACATGTTTTGCTAAGGCATTGGTCTCTATTTTCTTCCTTATGTCATACAAGTGGTTATATATACGCTCCTGAAGTTTTCTTTTGGTTAGTCCTATATAAAATGCCTGGCACTTAATACATGTGGCTAGATATATCAGGTTACGGGTATTGCAATTAGCATAAAAATATGGTGTAAAAACATAATCCATAGTTGGATGCTTAAATAACTGTTCTTTTGTTATATAGTTGCATCTACTGCAACTATGACAGGGGAACGTGCCTTGTTTCTGTGAGACAGGATTGTGTGTAGTCATACCTTCTTTAGCAAATGCAATGTGTATGTCACCACATAAAATCCTTTTAAGACTTTTACTGTTCTTGTAGAGAAAGGATGGATACCTCCCTACAACATCCCTGGTATGGGCATCTATGGTTAGTATATGCCAGTTGTCATAAATGACTTGTTGTATTCTTTTTATATCACTGGTGTAGGTGATGGTGTACCTAATGCGGCTATCAACCAAATGCTCTTTTCTATAATAATGACGTGATGCTTGGCTATATGATTCTGTATGAAAAGACTCTATAGGTATTTTCTGCCCTAACGTCTCATATTTCATTTTCCTGACCATCTTGGGGTCATAGCCTCTATTGATGAATAATCTCTCTAACAACAGAGCTTCTTCATTGAGATCTTCGACTTTGCTACATAACCTCAGTATCCTCAGAAACTGGCTTTTTACTATGCCTTGGAATACATGCCTGGGATGCATGCTGTCAAAAGTCAGCAGCGCATTTCTCCATGTTGGAGAAGCTCAGATAAGTACAAACTTGCAGTGTTATAAGATAGTACTGAATTTTATTTTTTCTGTTTATTGTTTAATTGAATATTGTGTTAAAAATAGTACTACATGTATTTGCTTATTTGTTTACTGAAAATTGTGATTATTGTGTTAAAATAGTACTGCATTTATCTACTTATTTATTTGTTTACTGAAATTGTGAGTTCTTTCCCTTTCTGCAGTTAGTTTATTCTTCTTACTTCATTATTATTTGGTGTAGAAGTCTTATCCTAGAGGCATTCTCTATGCCTTAAAATCTTATCCCCTAATCTCTGAAATTATTTCTGCTGAATAGTTGCATACGTGAGCTGTTTGGTTAGATTTTGCATACCGTACATCAACTTTATTACAAGCTGAGATAAGTACAAACTTGCAGTGTTATAAGAACGTACTGAATTTTCTGTTTTGTTTTTATTGTTTCATTGAATATTGTGTTAAAAATAGTACTGCATTTATTTGCTGATTTGTTTAATGAAAACTGTGAGTTTTCTCGCTGTCTGCAGTTAGTTTATTCTTCTCACTTCATTGTTTTTCAGTGTAGAAATCCTACCCTAGAGGGATTCTCTGTGCCTTAAAGTCTTAGTCCCTTATCTCTGAAATTATTTCTGCTGAATAGTTGCATACTTGAGCTGTTTGGTTAGCTTTTGCATACTCTATATCAACTTTATTACAAGCTGAGATAAGTACAAACTTGCAGTGTTATAAGAAAATACTGAATTTTATTTTTTCTGTTTATTGTTTCAGTGAATATTGTGTTAAAATAGTATTACATTTATCTGCTTATTTGTTTACTGAACATTTTGAGTTTTCTCCCTGTCTGCAGTTAGTTTATTTTTCTCATTTTATAGTTATTCAGTGTACAAGTCTAAGCCTAGAGGGATTCTCTGTGCCTTAAAGTCTTTGTATCTTATCTCTGAATTTTTCTCTGCTGAATAGTTGCATACTTGAGCTGTTTGGTTAGCTTTTGCATACCCTACATCAACTTTATTACAAGCTGAGTTACGTACAAACTTGCAGTGTTATAAGAAAATACTGAATTTTATTTTTTCTGTTTATTGTTTCAGTGAATATTGTGTTAAAAATAGTACTGCATTTATCTGCTTATTTTTTTTTTTGTTTACTGAAAATTATGAATGCTTTCCCTGTCTGCAGTTAGTTTATTCTTCTCACTTCATTATTATTCGGTGTAGAAGTCTTAGCCTAGAGGGATTCTATGTGTTTTAAATTCTTAGTCCCTTATCTCTGAAATTATTTCTACTGAATAGTTGCATACTTGAGCTGTTTGGTAAGCTTTTGCATACCCTACATCAAAGTTATTACAAGCTGAGATAAGTACAAACTTGCAGTGTTATAAGATAGTACTGAATTTTTTTGATTTTTTTTTCTATTTATTATTTTATTGAATATTCAGTTAAAAATCGTATTGCATTTATCTGTTTATTTATTTGTTTACCAAAAAGTGTGAGTTCTCTCTCTGTCTGCATGTAGTTTATTCTTCTCACTTCATTGTTATTCCATGTAGAACTTTTAGCCTAGTGGATTCTCTGTGCCTTAAAGTCTTCGTCCCTTATCTCTGAAATTACTTCTGCTGAATAGTTGCATACTTGTGCTGTTTGGTTACTTTTTGCATTCCCTACATCAACTTTATTACAAGCTGAGATAAGTACAAACTTGCAGTGTTATAAGAAAGTACCGTTTATTGTTTCATTGGATATTGTGTTAAAATAGTACTGCATTTATCTATTTATTTATTTATTTACAGAACATTTTGAGTTGTCTTCCTTTCTGCAGTTAGTTTATTCTTCTCACTTCATGTTTATTCGGTGTAGAGGTCTTAGCCTACAGGGATTCTCTCTGCCTTAAAGTCTTGTCCCTTATCTCTGAAATTTCTGCAGAACACTTTGATACTTGAGCTCTTTGGTAAGCTTTTGCTTACCCCACATCAACTTTATTACAAGCTCAGATAAGTACAAACTTGCAGTGTTATAAGATAGTACAGAATTTTCTTTTTTGTTTCATTAAATATTGTGTTAAAAATAGTACTGCATTTATTTGCTTATTTATTTGTTTACTGAACATTGTGATTTCTCTCCCTGTCTGCAGTTTGTTTATTCTTCTCCCTTCATTGTTATTCAGTATAAATGTCTTAGCTTAGAGGGATTCTCTGTGGTTTAATGTTTTAGTCCCTTATCTCTGAAATTATTTCTGCTGAACAGTTGCATAGTTGAGCTGTTTGTTTAGCTTTTGAGTTCCAAAGGGTCAACTCACTGATAGTTTTTCATGGGACTCTCACTCCTCTCAGCTCTGCATCCCTGCACCTTTCCACCTAAACCCCACCCCCTTTTTTTTCTCCTCCCTGTCCCCTCCCCTTGGTGTAACTTCCGATCACAAGGTGATAACACGGTATTGCTACCTGTGGCGCCATTTTTAGATTCCACCCCAAACCCGCTCTACTGTCCTGCGGTAAGGCTTCTTGTGAACGCTAGTTGCTTATTGTTACCCTCACCCTCCAACCTCGGGTGCTCCTCAGAGTTTAGTTAACCACCAGAGACGTAGAACCTCCTAAGCAGATCATCCCTGGATTGTCTGGATCCAAAACAACCACAGCACTGGTTGTAGCCTGTTCTCCCTCAAACAAGAGTCAGCGTGTATGTAGAACTATCTACGGGTCTCCACCTAGTGTTATTTTGTGATTAAGTAAGAACTAACCACTTGCTTTAACCGAGTTTGTTGTATTTTAATGCCTAAAGTACCCATGGCATAACACAATAGCAGCCTACTGCCATCCATAGAACCCCTTTACTCCACTCCGCTCCCTGATTTTAAATATTTCTAGCTGCCTGTATTTTAAACAACAGTGTATCACTGTATGATTTTTCACCACTAGGTGGTAGCATTTACCCACTTTTAGATACAGTACCCCATATACCAGCATACTTTAGTTGTACCCCTAGCTCTTGTAGTACTATATATTTGCATATTTGGCTTTTACGTATCTCCCCTCCCTAGACTAGTCTCCCTAGACTGCTGTGTATTACCCCACCCAGAGATTCTCACTTACTTAGCATATAGCTGTAGAACCTTACAATTCCAAAGGGTCAACTCACTGATAGTTTCTCGTGGGACTGTCACTCCTCTCAGTTCTTCCCGCTCCGTTCGCCCATTGGGATCACTCCGCTCCCCTACCCTGCCCCCAAATCACACCCGCCCCCAGTGGTCACAACTTTATACTGCTAATAGTCACACCCCTAATTCTACATCCTATCACCTTCCCTCAATTGCCTTATCCACTCCCACTCTCTTACCACACCCCACTACAAACATTCATCTCCTCTAATAATCCCTGACAAATCATGCTAGGCATACTACCACTACTACTACTAACTCTCACTACTCTAGCCTACACCACATTCATACATGCTATCAGACCATTAAACACTACCTTCCACGTAACACATATCTACACACACATATGTACACATACAAACATTACAGTCTGCCCCACACTATTTAATAGTAGCCCATTATATAATATAAACAAACCACACACCACATTATCTCCCCATAGAATAACAACACCTGGACATCATACAGACCTATCTCACACCATCAAACTCAAACTATTCCTTAAAAGATGGCTACTAATCTCAGGAGACATACACCCAAACCCAGGTCCAAGCCATGAAATTCTCTTCCACAAACAGGAAACAGACCTAATTATTATTAACCTAAACTCAAGAAGTATATCCAACAAACTACAAGACTTACATGCATTCATAGCCCACTACTCACCAGATATACTAACCATAACTGAAACCTGGCTAAAACCCACCACCCAAGATGAAGAAATTCTCCCCATTCTAAGGCAAGATAGAAATACCAAAAAGGGTGGTGGAGTTGCAATCTTATTTAAAAACACACTTAACCTTCAACCCCTTAAAACCCCACTTCTCATTTTTGGCAACTCCGAAACATTAGGCTCCACTATCTCCCACAAAAACAAAAAGAGAATCAACATCCTCTGCAGTTATGTTCCGCCAGGAAATAACTCACATATAACAGAGGATATGCTGCGATGGGCTACAATCAACCTGCCCCAAGAAACCATCCTGCTATCAACATCCTCTGCAGTTATGTTCATCCAGGAAATAACTCACCTATAATAGAGGATATGTTGCAATGGGCTACAATCAACCTGCCCCACAAAACCATCCTACTAGGAGACCTAAACCTAGACTGGCTAGCCTGCAATGCCAACAATCCTACAAACCATATAAACTTATTTGGATTCTCACAATTAATCCAAGAACCTACCAGAGTTGACAAAAGATCCAATAAACCCTCCATTCTTGATTGGACTTTAGTTAGCCTCCCCAAAGAAAATTATCATGTGGGCTGCCTACCTGCTATACTGAGTGACCACTGCCCCACTTTCCTCCTTCGTAGACAAGTAAATATACCCAAACCTATACTATATAAAGAGACCAGAAATGAGCACAAGGTAAATCCACAAATCCTTAACAGTATGCTACAACAAAGTAACTGGCACCCACTACAAACCCTACCATTAGACCAGGCAGTTGAATATTTCAATAATACTTTTATGAAAGTGCTAAACATACTAGCCCCCATCAGGAAACATAGAACTAAGGTTAACTATGCCTCTTGGCTAAATAGGACAACAAAAGTTCTACTAAAAGCCAGAGATAATGCATGGAAGAACTGGAAAAAAAACAACACCAACCAAGATAAACAAATATATCAACAACTTAGAAACCAGGCCAAAAAACAAATAAAAATGGACAAACAAAACTACTTCCTAGGGATCCAAAACAAACATTCCAAAAACCCTAAAAAGTTCTGGCAGGCTTTAAATACCCTTCTAAAACCTGGCCAAACTACAACCTCAGCTCCCAACACCAACAATGATAATGACAGCATAGCTTCCCAGTTTAACCGTCACTTCACAGACTTTATTCTATCCTTATCTACCCAGCTATCCAGCAATAAACCTATACTCACCCCAACTATAGATCACAATAATATACCCCCTTTTACCCTCTCACCCATACCTACCCCCACAGTAAAAAAATTACTCTCAAAACTAAAACCCACCACTCTCACAGCAGATGGCCTACCCACTACTTTTCTAAAATTAGCTGCAGAGTCCCTAGCCAACCCCATCTCACTTCTTATAAACTGCTCCATACAGGAAGCCTACATCCCCCAACTATGGAAAGTGTCATATATAATACCCCTACACAAAGGAGGTAACTCCTATGAACTATCAAACTACCACCCAATTTCTATCCTATCCCCCCTTTCCAAGCTCCTGGAGAGATGCATTCACACCCAGGTGATGCATTTCTTAGCCTCACATAATCTCCTCTCCCTCACACAGCATGGATTCCGCCCTAACCATAGTACAACTAGTGCTCTTCTCTCCTTTACTAACCAGGTTAACCAACTTAGAAACAACAACTTTGTATCAGCCATTTTCTTAGATCTATCTAAGGCATTTCACATGGTCTCACATAACCTACTTATAGACACTCTAACCACCATCTCCTTTGCCCCCTCTGCTACTTCCTGGTTCAAAAACTATCTCTCTGATAGAAAACAGTCAGTAAAATGGCAAGGCATACTATCACCACTACTACCAACTACTGTAGGCGTTCCACAAGGGTCAATACTAGGTCCTTTACTATTTACCATTTTCACCAACAAACTACATACCTCCACCCTTCATGCATCACTTATACAGTACGCAGATGACTCAACTCTAATCTGCTCAGCCCCAACCATAACCACACTTCAGAAACTTACCCAAGAATCCTTCTGCTTCATAGAAAAATGGATTACTGATATCCACCTTATTCTAAACCCCAAAAAGACCAAACTACTTCTATTCACCCCCAACAAATACAAAACCACACCTTTTCCTTTCACCATCACCTCCAACAACGGCACATTAATCGCTCCCTCCCCACATACCAACTACTCGGTGTTGAATTAGATCAGGATCTTAACTACAATGTCCACATTTCTCAAACCATTAAAAAGGTTCATAAAAAATTAGGAACTTTATACAAACACAAACAGTTCCTATAAGACCAAGCACGAATCATCCTAGCCCAAACCCACCTCTTGTCTACCCTACTATATGCATCACCAATCCTAATTCACATCAGGAAAACAGACCTTGACAAACTAGAATCATGCTACAATAAGATTCCAAAATTTGCCAATAACTCCACTTTTAGAAGTCATCACTGTCTTGCCTTAAAACACCTACAATAGTTAAAGCTCCCTCAGCTAATTAGGTACCACCAGCTAGTGCTCACCTTCAACATACTAAAGCATCCCCACAAAATGCCAGCCCTAAACCAACTACTAAACCAATACTCAGCAAACCGTCCTCTGCACTCATTAAACAAGACCCTGCTCTGCATATCCAAAGCCAACAACACTGCAGGGAAAGCCCTCTTCTCTCATACCATCACTAAGGAATGGAATAAGCTCCCCCAAAATATATCCTCAGCAACATCTATCTCACTGTTCAAAAAATCACTCAAGCCACACCTCCTGCAGTCATGGCTATGTCCTTGCATTACATAAATGCTTTCCTAAAGCCACACCTCCTGCAGTCATGGCTCTGTCCTTGCATTACATAAATGCTTTCCTAATCCCCTTCATTTCTTCCTTCTCCTTTCTATCACTGCTCACTATGCCTAATACTCAGTACTTCAAAAACTCCTAGAACAGGACTACTTTCAGCTACTTTTTTCTACTATATTGCCTTCTGTGATGTCACTTTGATTGCATCAGGCAATGAGTATATCTATTGTTTTCTTTCCCTCCCAAATAACCAACATCCAAGGTCCACTCTTGACAAATGTAAACCCACCTGGAAAGATCTTTGCATGAAATATTTTTTTTGATTGTACATATAACACTGTATGAAACTATTTTTCTTTTCCTTCCCAAATACCAATATCCAGGGTCCACTTTGTTTAATGTAAACCTGTCTGAAAAGATCTATTGTATGTAAAATTTTTTTATTATTTGAATTTTTCTGATTGCTTATATAACACTGTTGTGGAGCTTTTCTCCCCAGGCCTCCACTGTAAATGGACCTAGTTCCAGTGGGACTTTCCTGGTAAACAAATGTAAAATAAAATAAATAAATTTTGCATACCCTACATCAACTTTATTACAAGCTAAGTACAAACTTGCAGTGTTATAAGAAGATACTGAATTTTTTTTTCTGTTTATTGTTTCATTGAATATTGTGGTAAAAATAGTGCTATATTTATCTGCTTATTTATTTGTTTATTGAAAATTGTGAGTTCTCTTCCTGTCTGCAGTTAGTTTATTCTTCTCATTTCATTATTATTCGGTGTAGAAGTCTTAGCCTAGAGGGATTCCCTGTGCCTTAAAGTCTTCATTCCTTATCTCTGAAAATATTTCTGCTGAATAGTTGCATACTTGAGCTGTTTGGTTAGCTTTTGTATAACCTACATCAATTTTATTACGAGCTGAAATAAGTACAAACTTGCAGTGTTATAAGATAGCAGTGAAGGTTATTTTTTTTGTTTGTTTCATTGAATATTGTGTTAAAATAGTACTGAATTTATCTGCTTATTTATTTGTTTACTGAAAATTGCGATTTCACTCCCTGTCTGCAGTTAGTTTATTCTTCTCACTTCATTGTTATTTGGTGTAGAATTCTTAACCTAGAGGGATTCTCTGTGCCTTAAAACCTTTGTCCCTATATCTGTGAAAATATTTCTGCTGAATAGTTGCATACTTGAGCTGTTTGGCAAGCCTTCGCATACCCTACATCAACTTTATTACAAACTGAGATAAGTAAAAACTTGCAGTGTTATAGGATAGTACTGAATTTTTTTTCTGTTTATTATTTCATTGAATATTCTGTTAAAAACCGTACTTCATTCACTTATTTATTCATTTGTTTACTGAAAAGTTTGAGTTCTCTCCCTGTCTGCAGTTAGTTTATTCTTCTCACTTCATTGTTATTCGGTGTAGAAGTCTTAGCCTAGAGGGATTTTCTATGCCTTAAAGTCTTAGTCCCTTATCTCTGAAATTATTTCTGCTAAATAGTTGCATACTTGAGCTGTTTGGTTAGCTTTTGCATACTCTACATCAACTGTATTACAAGCTGAGATAAGTACAAACTTGCAGTGTTATAAGATAGTACTGAAATTTATTTTTCTGTTTATTGTTTCATTGAATATTGTGTTAAAAATAGTGCTACATTTATCTGCTTATTTATTTGTTTACTGAAAATTGTGAGTTCTCTCCCTGTGTGCAGTTAGTTTAGTCTTCACAATTCATTACTATTTTGTGAAGACGTCGTAGCCTAGTGGGATTCTCTGTGCCTTAAAGTTTTTGTACCTTATCTCTGAAATTATTTCTGCTGAACACTTTCATAATTGAACGGCTTGGTAAGCTTTTGCATACCTTACATCAACTTTATTACAAGCCCAGATAATTACAAACTTGCAGTGTTATAAGATAGTACTGAATTTTGTATTTTCTGTTTATTGTTTTATTGAATATTGTGTTAAAATAGTACTGCATTTTTCTACTTATTTATTTGTTTACTGAAAATTGTGAGTTATCCCCCTTTCTGCAGTTAGTTTATTTTTCTCACTTCATTGTTATTTGGTGTAGAAGTCTTATCCTTGAGGCATTCTCTATGCCTTAAAGTCTTAGTCCCTCATCTCTGAAATTATTTTTGCTGAATACTTGCATACTTGAGCTGTTTTGTTAGCTTTTGCATATTCTACATCAACTTTATTACAAGCTGAAATAAGTACAACCTTGCAGTGTTATAAGAAAGCACTGCATTTTCTGTTTTGCTTTTATTGTTTCATTGAATATTGTGTTAAAAATAGTACTGCATTTATTTGCTTATTTATTTGTTTATTGAACATTTTGATTTTTCTCCCTTTCTGCAGTTAGTTTATTCTTCTCACTTCATTGTTATTCAGTGTAGAAGTCTTAGCCTAGAGGGATTTTTCTGTGCCTTAAAGTCTTAGTCCCTTTTCTCTGAAATTATTTCTGCTGAATAGTTGCAAACTTGAGCTGTTTGGTTAGCTTTTGCATACTCTGCATCAACTTTATTACAAGCTGAGATAAGTACAAACTTGCATTGGTATAAGATAGTACGAAATTTTATTTTTTTCTATTTGTTTCATTGAATATTGTGTTAAAAATAGTATTGCATTTATCTGCTTATTTTTTTGTTACTGAAAATTTTGAGTTCGCTCCCTGATGCAGTTAGTTTATTCTTATCACTTTATTGTTATTCGGTGTAGAAGTCTTAGCCTAGAGGCATTCTATATGCCTTAAAGTCTTATCCCCTTATTTCTGAAATTATTTATGCTGAATAGTTGCATACTTGAGCTGTTTGGTTAGATTTTGCATACCCTACATCAACTTTATTACAAGCTGAGATAAGTACAAACTTGCAGTGTTATAAGAAAGTACTGAATTTTCTGTTTTGTTTTTATTGTTTCATTGAATATTGTGTTAAAAATAGTTCTGCATTTATCTGCTTTTTTTTTGTTACTGAAAATTTTGAGTTCTCTCCATGTCTGCAGTTAGTTTATTCTTATCACTTTATTGTTATTCGGTATAGAAGTCTTAGAGTAGAGGGATTATCCATGCCTTAAAGTCTTTTTATCTTATCTCTGAAATTTTTTCTGCTGAATAGTTGTATACTTGAGCTGTTTGGTTAGCTTTTGCATACCCTACATCAACTTTATTATAAGCTGAGATAAGTACAAACTTGCAGTGTTATAAGATAATACTGAATTTTATTTTTCTGTTTATTGTTTCATTGAATATTGTGATTAAAATAGCACTGCATTTATCTGCTTATTTATTTGTTTACTGAAAATTGTGAGCTCTTTCTCTGTTCTCTCCCTATCTGCAGTTAGTTTATTCTTCTCACTTTATTGTTATTCGATGTAGAAGTCTAAGCCTAGAAGGATTCTCTGTGCCTTAAAGTTTTAGTCCCTTATCTCTGAAATTATTTCTGCTGAATAGTTGCATATTTGAGCTGTTTGGTAAGCTTTTGCATACCCTGCATCAACTTTATTACACACTGAGATAAGTGCAAACTTGCAGTGTTATAGGATAGTACTGAAATTTCTATTTTGTTTTTATTCTTTCATTGAATATTGTGTTAAAAATAGTACTGCACTTATTTGCTTATTTATTTGTTTACTGTAAATTGTGAGTTCTCTCCCTGTCTGCAGTTAGTTTATTTTTCTCACTTCATTGTTATTCAGTGTAGAAGTCTTTGCCTAGAAGGATTCTCTGTGCCTTAAAGACTTAGCCCCTTATCTCTGAAATTATTTCTGCTGAATAGTTGCATACTTGAGCTGTTTGGTTAGCTTTTGCATACCCTGTATCAACTTTAGTACAAGCTGAGATAATTACAAACATGTAGTGTTATAAGATAGTACTGAATTTTATTTTTTCTGTTTATTATTTCACTGAATATAGTGTTAAACATAGTACTGCATTTATCTGCTTATTCATTTGTTTACTGAAAATTATGAATGCTCTTCGTCTGCAGTTAGTTTATTCTTCTCACTTCATTATTATTCAGTGTAGAAGTCTTAGCCAAGAGGGATTCTCTGTACCTTAAAGTCTTAGTCCCTTATCTATGAAAACATTTCTGCTGAACACTTTCATACTTGAGCTGCTTGGTAAGCTTTTGCATACCCTCCATCAACTTTATTACAATCTCAGATAAGTACAAACTTGCAGTGTTATAAGATAGTACTGAATTTTATTTTTTTTTGTTTATTGTTTAATAGAATATTGTGTTAAAATAGTACTGCATTTATCTACTTATTTATTTGTTTACTGAAATTGTGAGTTCTCTCCTTTTCTGCAGTTAGTTTATTCTTCTCACTTCATTATTATTCAGTGTCAAAATCTTAGCCTAGAGGGATTCTCTGTGCCTTAATGTCTTTGTCCCTTATCTGTGAAATTATTTCTGCTGAATAGTTGCATACTTGAGCTGTTTGGCAAGCTTTCGCATACCCTACATCAACTTTATCGCAAGCTGAGATAAGTAAAAACTTGCAGTGTTATAGGATGGCACTGAATTTTTTTCTGTTTATTATTTCATTGAATATTCTGTTAAAAACCGTACTGCATTTACCTGTTTATTTATTTGTTTACTGCAAAGTTTGAGTTCTCTCCCTGTCTGCAGTTCGTTTATTTATCTCACTTCATTGTTATTCGGTGTAGAACTCTTAGCCTACTGGGATTCTCTGTGCCTTAATGTCTTTGCCCCTTATCTCTGAAATTATTTTTGCTGAATAGTTGCATACGTCCGCTGTTTGTCTACCTTTTGAATTCCCTAATCAACTTTATTACAAGCTGAGATAAGTACAAACTTGCAGTGTTATAAGATAGTACTGAATTTTATTTTTCTGTTTATTGTTTCATTTAATATTGCTTTAAAATCAGTACTACATTTATCTTCTTATTTATTTGTTTACAGAAAATGTTGATTTGCCTTCCTTTCTACAGTTAGTTTATTCTTCTCACTTCATTGTTATTCGGTGTAGAGGTCTTAGCCTAGAGGGAGTCTCTGTGCCTTAAAGTAGTACCGCACACACAGACTCAAAAACATGTTTAAAACATCATGGCATGATGTTTCCTACACTTTAACAGCACTCCGGGATTATTTACAGGATTTTAAATCTTTTTATATGTAATTCCAGACTCTGACCACCTGGAGGCTGGCATATTGACGTGGTTTGGATAAATCAGGTTGCCATCCAGTATCCCAGAAATCATTGTTTGGCCCAAAAATGTTACATCATGCAGGCCTCCGTTTGCCTAAAGTTCCTGTCATTTCATAGATGTTGCATGCGTACAAAGTACTGAGTAAAATAGAACAGTTTAAGTGACATTACCTGCTGCTGGATGATTACTTAAAACAGAAACAGTGCAAATGCCACAGAACACACTCAAAGTGCTGTTTACTGCTGCCTTATTTTCTAATTTAGTTTAAATGGCACTAATTTGTGAGACAATGAATTCCAGTCCATTTACTTCTCCCCTCCCCCATAAAACTTAGCTTCCCTAGCTGTCAAAGTCCTGAGGGTAATTTGACCTGGTAATTCCATTGTTTGGCAGATCTCAGCAGGGTGCTTGACTCATGTAATTTAATCTTTGCTCTAGCATTTCCTTTGTTAGAGAGGACATTTTCTGCTGCACTATAGCCATGGCCTTACTTGACTGCAATCACATCCAGTAAGGTCTTGCACCAAGAAGCTAAAGAATAAAACATTTATACTATTAACCAGTTTGGATCTTTATTAAAGTATTAAGGTATCACTTCATGCTTCCACCTTGTTAAAATTTGAGATTTACATGTGCAAAGTGTGTTGGTATGCAATGTTTGCCTTCATATGTTTTTACTCCACTGGTTGGTTTGCAAAAAAACATTTTGCAGTGTCCCTGGATTTGTCTTTGTACATACAAACCACATTGTTATATTTTCCCCTTCCTTTTTCTTGTGTCCAGAAGTCACTTATAACAAAGTAAATTTTTTATTGATTTTTTTTTTAAATAAAGGACATCGAGGTTAAATTACCTTGAATCAGATAATGGATTCCACTGCAAAGAATCACTGTTGAAATATTTGTGCATGGACAAAATCCCTTACTAAATCTATTTGCCAGCCTCCAGTTCAATTGGTGCTATGGCTTTAATATAATGGTGTGTTTGCTCATGCCTGCCAAATATCTCCACCATTACATACAAGTTTTGCAGTGTAGTAACCACTTGACATGCCCATACACCTTTAGCCATCAATATGCAGCTACTCCTGTTCATGTGAGTATTTGAATTCATTTTCAGACTTAAGATGTGGAAGCTGCACTGAATAATTCTAGGTGCTTATTCAGGTTTCACATGGTGCTTGCTTAGAGCTACTGTCATGTTAAGCCACTATGAATATGTTGCACTGCCACCTCTGATACCAGGGCAATGTTTTAATCTTTCTATTCCTGCACTGCACAGTAGCAGTATCTGGTGCAAATACAACAGAGAAGTATGCAAGCGATACACCATCTAAGCATCATTTGCCATGCAGAATGTACAAGTATGCATACCAAATTTCTGTGTTTCCAAACATCAGTGTTACTACACTACTACTGAATAAAATGAACAGCACTCGGGCTAGGGGAAGGACAAGGGAGCCATGACATCACAGAATGGGTGGGTCTTACTATTATAGTTTGAATCAGATGATGGCTGTGGTGATGTCACTTTGGGGGAGGGAACTGATTAAAAAAAAAAAAGAAAAAAAGTACCTGCACTTCCTGGCCTCGATGATGTCAGTAACTGGGCGACTCCAGCAAGCTTTATTCAAACGTGAGAGAATCATTTTTTAAGTGAAACCATCACAGTATGAGAAGGTAGGCTTCTGTTACAGAAGTAAGGGGAATAATAAAAATTGCAAATGCTTTATTGTTGTTGCTTTACAGATGACAATGTAAATAGGGAGGAAAAGGGCCGTGAAGTTGAGGAATACATTAGAGAAACCTGTTGTACTCCTTTAAACTCTTAGTCCTTTATCTCTTAAATAATTTCTGCTGAACGCTTACATACTTGAGCTGTTTGGTAAGCTTTTGCATACCCTACATCAACTTTATTACAAGCTCAGATAAGTACAAACTTACAGTGTTATAAGATAGTGATGAATTTTATTTTTTCTACTTATTGTTTCATTGAATACTGTGTTAAAATAGTACTGAATTTATCTGCTTATTTTTTGTTTACTGAAAATTGTGAGTTCTCTCCCTGTCTGCAGTTAGTTTATTCTTCTCACTTCATTGTTATTCGGTGTAGAAGTCTTAGCCTAGAGGGATTCTCTATGCCTTAAAGACTTAGTCCCTTATCTCTGAAATTATTTCTGCTGAACAGTTGCATACTAGAGCTGTTTGTTTGGCATTTGCATACCCTACATCAACTTTATTACAAGCTAAGTACAAACGTGCAGTGTTATAAGAAGGTACTGAATTTTCTTTTTTCTGTTTATTGTTTCATTGAATATTGTGGTAAAAATAGTGCTACATTTATCTGCTTATTTATTTGTTTATTGAAAATTGTGAGTTCTCTCCCTGTCTACAGTTAGTTTATTCTTCTCACTTCATTACTATTTTGTGAAGACATCTTAGCCGAGTGGAATTCTCTGTGCCTTAAAGTTTTTGTACCTTTTCTATGAATTTATTTCTGCTGAATACTTCCATACTTGAGCTGTTTGGTGAGCTTTTGCATACCCTACATCAACTTTTTTACAAGCTAAGTACAAACGTGAAGTGTTATAAGATAGTACTGAATTTTATTTTTTTCTGTTTATTGATATTGTGTTAAAAATGGAACTGCAGTTATCTGCTTATTTATTTGTTTACTGAAAATTATGAATGTTCTCCCTGTCTGCAGTTAGTTTATTCTTCTCATTTCATTATTGTTCGGTGTAGAAGTCTTAGACTAGTGGGATTCCCTGTGCCTTAAAGTCTTCATTCCTTATCTCTGAAAATATTTCTGCTGAATAGTTGCATACTTGAGCTGTTTGGTTAGCTTTTGCAGAGCCTACATCAATTTTATTACAAGCTGAAATAAGTACAAACTTGCAGTGTTATAAGATAGTAATGAAGGTTATTTTTTTTTGTTTGTTTCATTGAATATTGTGTTAAAATAGTACTGAATTTATCTGCTTATTTATTTGTTTACTGAAAATTGTGAGTTCTCTCCCTGTCTGCAGTTAGTTTATTCTTCTCACTTCATTGTTATTCGGTGTAGAAGTCTTAGCTTAGAGAGATTATCTGTACCTTAAAGTCTTAGTCCCTTATCTGTGAAATTATTTCTGCTGAATAGTTGCATACTTGAGTTGTTTGGTTAGCTTTTGCATACCCAACATGAACTTTATTACAAGCTGAGATAAGTACAAACTTGCAGTGTTATAAGAAAGTACTGAATTTTCTTTTTTGTTTTATTGTTTCATTGAATATTGTGTTAAAAACACTGCTACATTTATCTGATTATTTATTTGCTTACTGAAAATTGTGAGTTCTCTCCCTGTCTGCAGTTAGTTTATTCGTCTCACTTCATTGTTATTTGGTGTAGAAGCCTTAGCCTAGAGGGATTCTCTGTGCCTTTATGTCTTTGTCCCTTATCTGTGAAATTATTTCTGCTGAATAGTTGCATACTTGAGCTGTTTGGCAAGCTTTCGCATACCCTACATCAACTTTATTACAAGCTGAGATAAGTAAAAATGTGCAGTGTTATAGGATAGCACTGGATTTTTTTTTCTGTTTATTATTTCATTGAATATTCTTTTAAAAACCGTACTGCATTTACCTCTTTATTTATTTGTTTACTGAAAAGTTTGAGTTCTGTCCCTGTCTGCAGTTCGTTTATTCTTCTCACTTCATTGTTATTCAATGTAGAACTCATAGCCTAGTGGGATTCTCTGTGCCTTAATGTCTTTGTCCCTTATCTCTGAAATTATTTTTGCTGAATGGTTGCATACTTCCGCTGTTTGTCTACCTTTTGCATTCCCTAATCAACTTTATTACAAGCTGAGATAAGTACAAACTTGCAGTGTTATATGATAGTACTGAATTTTTTTTTTCTGTTTATTGTTTCATTGAATATTGCTTTAAAATCAGTACTACATTTATCTTCTTATTTATTTGTTTACAGAAAATTTTGATTTGCCTTCCTTTCTGCAGTTAGTTTATTCTTCTCAGTTCATTGTTATTTGGTGAAGATGACTTAGCCTAGAGGAACTCTCTGTGCCTTAAACTCTTAGTCCCTTATCTCTTAAATTATTTCTGCTGAACACTTACATACTTGAGCTGTTTGGTAAGCTTTTGCATACCCTACATCAACTTTATTACAAGCTCAGATAAGTACAAACTTGCAGTGTTATAAGATAGTGATGAATTTTATTTTTTCTACTTATTGTTTCATTGAATACTGTGTTAAAATAGTACTGAATTTATCTGCTTATTTGTTTACTGAAAATTGTGAGTTCTCTCCCTGTCTGCAGTTAGTTTATTCTTCTCATTTCATTGTTATTTGGTGTAGAAGTCTTAGCCTAGATGGATTCTCTATGCCTTAAAGACTTAGTCCCTTATCACTGAAATTATTTCTACTGAACAGTTGCATACTAGAGCTGTTTGTTTAGCTTTTGCATACCCTACATCAACTTTATTACAAGCTAAGTACAAACTTGCAGTGTTATAAGAAGGTACTGAATTTTCTTTTTTCTGTTTATTGTTTCATTGAAATTTGTGGTAAAAATAGTGCTACATGTATCTGCTTACTTATTTGTTTATTGAAAATTGTGAATTCTCTCCCTGTCTGCAGTTAGTTTATTCTTCTCACTTCATTACTATTTTGTGAAGACATCTTAGCCTCGTGGAATTCTCTGTGCCTTAAAGTTTTTGTACCTTATCTCTGAATTTATTTCTGCTGAATACTTCCATACGTGAGCTGTTTGGTGAGCTTTTGCATACCCTACATCAACTTTTTTACAAGCTAAGTACAAACTTGCAGTGTTATAAGATAGTACTGAATTGTATTTTTTCTGTTTATTGATATTGTGTTAAAAATGGAACTGCATTTATCTGCTTATTTATTTGTTTACTGAAAATTATGAATGCTCTCCCTGTCTGCAGGTAGTTTATTCTCATCTCATTATTATTCGGTGTTGAAATCTTAGCCTAGAGGGATTCCCTGTGCCTTAAAGTCTTCATTTCTTATCTCTGAAAATATTTCTGCTGAATAGTTGCATACTTGAGCTGTTTGGTTAGCTTTTGCATAACCTACATCAATTTTATTACAAGATAAGTACAAACTTGCAGTGTTATAAGATAGTAGTGAAGGTTATTTTTTTTTTGTTTGTTTCATTGAATATTGTGTTAAAATAGTACTGAATTTATCTGCTTATTTATTTCTTTACTGAAAATTGTGAGTTCTCTCCCTGTCTGCAGTTAGTTTATTCTTCTCACTTCATTGTTTTTCGGTGTAGAAGTCTTAGCCTAGAGAGATTCTCTTTGCCTTAAAGTCTTAGTCCCTTATCTCTGAAATTATTTCTGCTGAATAGTTGCATACATGACTTGTTTGGTTAGCTTTTGCATACCCAACATCAACTTTATTACAAGCTGAGATAACTACAAACTTGCAGTGTTATAAAAAAGTACTGAATTTTCTTTTTTGTTTTATTGTTTCATTAAATATTGTGTTAAAAATAGTACTGCATTTATTTACTTATTTATTTGTTTCTGAAAATTGTGAGTTCTCTCCCTGTCTGCAGTTAGTTTATTCTTCTCACTTCATTGTTATTCGGTGTAGAAGTCTTAGCCTAGAGAGATTCTCTTTGCCTTAAAGTCTTAGTCCCTTATCTCTGAAATTATTTCTGCTGAATAGTTGCATACATGAGTTGTTTGGTTAGCTTTTGCATACCCAACATCAACTTTATTACAAGCTGAGATAACTACAAACTTGCATTGTTATAAAAAAGTACTGAATTGTCTTTTTTGTTTTATTGTTTCATTAAATATTGTGTTAAAATAGTACTGCATTTATTTGCTTATTTATTTGTTTCTGAAAATTGTGAGTTCTCTCCCTGTCTGCAGTTAGTTTATTCTTCTCACTTCATTGTTATTCGGTGTAGAAGTCTTAGCCTAGAGGGATTCTCTGTGCTTTAAAATTTTAGTCCCTTATCTCTGAAATTATTTCTGCTGAATAGTTGCATACTTGAACTCTTTGGTTAGCTTTTGCATACCCTAAATCAACTTTGTTACAAGCTAAGTACAACCTTGCAATGTTATAAGATAGTACTGAATTTTATTATTTCTGTTCATTGTTTCATTGAGTAGTATGTTAAAAATAGGACTACATTTATCTGCTTATTTATTTGTATACTGAAAATTGTGAGTTCTGTCCCTGTCTGCAGTTAGTTTATTCTTCTCACTTCATGGTTATTTTGCGTAGATGTCTCAGCATAGAGGGATTCTCTGTGCCTTAAAGTCATAGTCCCTTATCTCTTAAATTATTTCTGCTGAACAGTTGCATACTTGAGCTGTTTGGTTAGCTTTTGCATAACCAACATCAACTGTATTACAAGCTGAGATAAATACAAACTTGCAGTGTTATAAGATAGTACTGAATTTTATTTTTTTCTGTTTATTGTTTTATTGAATATTGTGTTAAACATAGTACTGCATTTATCTGCTTTTGTTACTGAACATTGTGAGCTCTTTCTCTGTTCCCTCCCTATCTGCTATAAGTCTATTCTTTTCACTTCATTGTTCTTCGGCGTAGAAGTCATATCCTTGCGAGATTTTCTGTGTCGTCTTAGTCCCTTATCTCTGAAATTATTTCTGTTGAATAGTTGCATACATGAGCTGTTCGGTTAGCTTTTACATACCCTACATCACCTTTATTACAAGCTGAGATAAGTACAAACTTGCAGTGTTATAACATAGTACTGAATTTTATTTTTTTCTGTTTATAGTTTCATTGAATATTGTGTTTAAAATAGTACTGCATTTATCTGCTTATTTATTTGTTTACTGAAAATTGTGAGTTCTGTACCTGTCTGCAGTTAGTTTATTATTCTAACTTCATTGTTATTCAGTGTAGTAATCTTAGTCTAGAGGGATTCTCTGTGCCTTAAAGTCTTAGTCCCTTATGTCTGAAATTATTTCTGCTGAATAGTTGCATGCTTGAGCTTTTTGGTTTGCTTTTGCATACCTTACATCAACTTTATTACAAGCTGAGAAAAATACAATCTTGCAGTGTTATAAGATAGTACTAAATTTTATATTTCCTGTTTATTGTTTCATTGAATATTATGTTTAAAAAAGTACTCCTTTATCTACTTATTTATTTATTTAGTGAAAATTGTGAGTTTTCTCCCTGTCTACAGTTAGTTTATTCTTCTCACCTCATCACTATTTTGTGAAGACATCTTAGCCGAGTGGAATTCTCTGTGCCTTAAAGTTTTTGTACCTTATCTATGAATTTATTTCTGCTGAATACTTCCATACTTGAGCTGTTTGGTGAGCTTTTGCATACCCTACATCAACTTTTTTACAAGCTAAGTACAAACGTGAAGTGTTATAAGATAGTACTGAATTTTATTTTTTCTGTTTATTGATATTGTGTTAAAAATGGAACTGCATTTATCTGCTTATTTATTTGTTTACTGAAAATTATGAATGTTCTCCCTGTCTGCAGTTAGTTTATTCTTCTCATTTCATTATTGTTCGGTATAGAAGTCTTAGCCTAGAGGGATTCCCTGTGCCTTAAAGTCTTCATTCCTTATCTCTGAAAATATTTCTGCTGAATAGTTGCATACTTGAGCTGTTTGGTTAGCTTTTGCATAGCCTACATCAGTTTTATTACAAGCTGAAATAAGTACAAACTTGCAGTGTTATAAGACAGTAATGAAGGTTATTTTTTTTGTTTGTTTCATTGAATATTGTGTTAAAATAGTACTGAATTTATCTGCTTATTTATTTGTTTACTGAAAATTGTGAGTTCTCTCCCTGTCTGCAGTTAGTTTATTCTTCTCACTTCATTGTTATTCGGTGTAGAAGTCTTAGCCTAGAGAGATTACCTGTACCTTAAAGTCTTAGTCCCTTATCTCTGAAATTATTTCTGTTGAATAGTTGCATACTTGAGTTGTTTGATTAGCTTTTGCATACCCAACATGAACTTTATTACAAGCTGTGATAAGTACAAACTTGCAGTGTTATAAGAAAGTACTGAATTTTCTTTTTTGTTTTATTGTTTCATTGAATATTGTGTTAAAAACACTGCTACATATATCTGCTTATTTATTTGCTTACTGAAAATTGTGAGTTCTCTCCCTGTCTGCAGTTAGTTTATTCTTCTCACTTCATTGTTATTTGGAGTAGAAGCCTTAGCCTAGAGGGATTCTCTGTGCCTTTATGTCTTTGTCCCTTATCTGTGAAATTATTTCTGCTGAATAGTTGCATACTTGAGCTGTTTGGCAAGCTTTCGCATACCCTACATCAACTTTATTACAAGCTGAGATAAGTACAAACTTGTAGTGTTATAAGATAGTACTGAAATTTATTTTTTCTATTTATTGTTTCATTGAATATTGTGTTAAAAACACTGCTACATTTATCTGTGTATTTATTTGTTTACTGAAAATTGTGAGTTTTCTCCCTGTCTGCAGTTAGTTTATTTTTCTCACTTCATTATTTGGTGTAGAAGTCTTATCCTAGAGGGATTCTCTGTGCCTTAATGTCTTTGTCCCTTATCTGTGAAATTATTTCTGCTGAATAGTTGCATACTTGAGCTGTTTGGCAAGCTTTCGCATACCATACACCAACTTTATTACAAGCTGAGATAAGTAAAAACGTGCAGTGTTATAGGATAGCACTGAATTTTTTTCCTTTTTCCTGTTTATTATTTCATTGAATATTCTTTTAAAAAACGTACTGCATTTACCTCTTTATTTATTTGTTTACTGAAAAGTTTGAGTTATGTCCCTTTCTGCATTTCATTTATTCTTCTCACTTCATTGTTATTCGATGTAGAACTCATAGCCTAGTGGGATTCTCTGTGCCTTAATGTCTTTGTCCCTTATCTCTGAAATTATTTTTGCTGAATGGTTGCATACTTCCGCTGTTTGTCTACCTTTTGCATTCCCTAATCAACTTTATTACAAGCTGATATAAGTACAAACTTGCAGTGTTATATGATAGTACTGAATTTTATTTTTCTGTTTATTGTTTCATTGAATATTGCTTTAAAATCAGTACTACATTTATCTTCTTATTTATTTGTTTACAGAAAATTTTGATTTGCCTTCCTTTCTGCAGTTAGTTTATTCTTCTCAGTTCATTGTTATTCGGTGTAGATGTCTTAGCCTAGAGGAACTCTCTGTGCCTTAAACTCTTAGTCCCTTATCTCTTAAATTATTTCTGCTGAACACTTACATACTTGAGCTGTTTGGTAAGCTTTTGCATACCCTACATCAACTTTATTACAAGCTCAGATAAGTACAAACTTGCAGTGTTATAAGATAGTGATGAATTTTATTTTTTCTACTTATTGTTTCATTGAATACTGTGTTAAAATAGTACTGAATTTATCTGCTTATTTGTTTACTGAAAATTGTGAGTTCTCTCCCTGTCTGCAGTTAGTTTATTCTTCTCACTTCATTACTATTTTGTGAAGACATCTTAGCCTAGTGGAATTCTCTGTGCCTTAAAGTTTTTGTACCTTATCTCTGAATTTATTTCTGCTGAATACTTCCATACATGAGCTGTTTGGTGAGCTTTTGCATACCCTACATCAACATTTTTACAAGCTAAGTACAAACGTGAAGTGTTATAAGATAGTACTGAATTTTATTTTTTCTGTTTATTGATATTGTGTTAAAAATGGAACTGCTTTTATCTGCTTATTTATTTGTTTACTGAAAATTATGAATGCTCTCCCTGTCTGCAGGTAGTTTATTCTCATTTCATTATTATTCGGTGTAGAAGTCTTAGTCTAGAGGGATTCCCTGTGCCTTAAAGTCTTCATTTTTTATCTCTGAAAATATTTCTGCTGAATAGTTGCATACTTGAGCTGTTTGGTTAGCTTTTGCATAACCTACATCAATTTTATTACAAGCTGAAATAAGTACAAACTTGCAGTGTTATAAGATAGTAGTGAAGGTTATTTTTTTTTGTTTATTGTTTCATTGAATATTGTGTTAAAATAGTACTGAATGTTCTGCTTATTTATTTGTTTTTTAAAAATTGTGAGTTCTCGCCCTGTCTGCAGTAAGTTTATTCTTCTCACTTCATTGTTATTCGGTGTAGAAGTCTTAGCCTAGAGATATTATCTGTACCTTAAAGTCTTAGCCCCTTATCTCTGAAATTATTTCTGTTGAATAGTTGCATACTTGAGTTGTTTGGTTAGCTTTTGCATACCCAACATCAACTTTATTACAAGCTGAGATAACTACAAACTTGCAGTGTTATAAAAAAGTACTGAATTTTATTTTTTGTTTTATTGTTTCATTAAATATTGTGTTAAAAATAGTACTGCGTTTATTTGCTTATTTATTTGTTTCTGAAAATTGTGAGTTCTCTCCCTGTGTGCAGTTAGTTTATTCTTCTCACTTCATTGTTATTCAGTGTAGAAGTCTTAGCCTAGAGGGATTCTCTGTGCTTTAAAGTATTAGTCGCTTATCTCTGAAATAATTTCTGCTGAATAGTTGAATACTTGAGCTCTTTGGTTAGCTTCTGCATAGCCTACATCAACTTTATTTCAAGCTAAGTACAAACTTGCAGTGTTATAAGATAGTGGTGAATTTTATTTTTTCTGTTCATGGTTTCATTGAATATTGTGTTAAAAATAGTACTGCATTTATCTGCTTATTTATTTGTTTATTGAAAATTGTGAGTTCTGTCCCTGTCTGCAGTTAGTTTATTTTTCTCACTTCATTGTTATTTTGCGTAGATGTCTTAGCCTAGAGGGGTTCTCTGTGCCTTAAAGTCATTGTCCCTTATCTCTTAAATTATTTCTGCTGAACAGTTGCATACTTGAGCTGTTTGGTTAGCTTTTGCATAACCTACATCAACTTTATTACAAGCTGAGATAAATACAAACTTGCAGTGTTATAAGATAGTACTGAATTTTATTTTTTCTGTTTATTGTTTTATTGAATATTGTGTTAAACATAGTACTGTATTTATCTGCTTTTGTTACTGAAAATTGTGAGCTCTTTCTCTGTTCCCTCCCTATCTGCTATTAGTCTATTCTTTTCACTTCATTGTTCTTCGGCGTAGAAGTCTTATCCTTGCGGGATTTTCTGTGTCGTCTTAGTCCCTTATCTCTGAAATTATTTCTGTTGAATAGTTGCATACATGAGCTGTTCGGTTAGCTTTTGCATACCCTACATCAACTTTATTACAAGCTGAGATAAGTACAAACTTGCAGTGTTATAACATAGTACTGAATTTTATTTTTTTCTGTTTATAGTTTCATTGAATATTGTGTTTAAACTAGCACTGCATTTATCTGCTTATTTATTTGTTTACTGAAAATTGTGAGTTCTGTACCTGTCTGCAGTTAGTTTATTCTTCTAACTTCATTGTTATTCAGTGTAGTAATCTTAGTCTAGAGGGATTCTCTGTGCCTTAAAGTCTTAGTCTCTTATGTCTGAAATTATTTCTGCTGAATAGTTGCATGCTTGAGCTTTTTGGTTTGCTTTTGCATACCCTACATCAACTTTATTACAAGTTGAGAAAAATACAATCTTGCAGTGTTATAAGATAGTACTGATTTTTTTCTGTTTATTGTTTCATTGAATATTGTTTTTAAAATATTACTACATTTATCTGCTTATTTGTTTACTGAAAATTGTTAGTTCTCTCCCTATCAGTAGTTTGTTTATTCTTCTCACTTCATTGTTATTCGGTGTAGAAGTCTTAGCCTAGTGGGATTCTCTGTTCCTTAAAGTCTTAGTCCCTTATCTCTGAAATTATTTCTGCTAAATAGTTGCATACTTGAGCTATTTGGTTAGCTTTTGCATACCCTACATCAACTTTATTTCAAGCTGAGATAAGTACAAACTTGCAGTGTTATAAGATAGTACTATATTTTATATTTCCTGTTTATTGTTTCATTGAATATTGTGTTTAAAAAAGTACTCATTTATCTACTTATTTATTTATTTATTTAGTGAAAATTGTGAGTTCTCTCCCTGTCTACAGTTAGTTTATTCTTCTCACTTCATTGTTATTCGGTCTATAAGTCTTAGCCTAGAGGGATTCTCTGTACCTTAAAGTCTGAGTCCCTTATCTCTGAAATTATTTCTGCTGAATAGTTGCATACTTGAGCTCTTTGGTCAGCTTTTCCATACCCTACATCAGCTTTATTACAAGCTGAGATAAGTATAAATGTGCAGTGTTATAAGATAGTACTGAATTTTATTTTTTCTGTTTGTTTCATTGAATATTGTGTTAAAAAATAGTACTGCATTTATCTGCTTATTTATTTGTTTACTGAAAATTGTGAGTTATTTTTCTGTTCATTCCCTGTCTGCAGCTAGTTTTCCCCATCCACCCTCCCTGTTCTTGTTGTGGTATTAATCTTGGTGGCTTTGGAATTGACTGTCCCTCCTGTAAATTTGTGTTTGAACACTCCTCCTGGGCCCATCTCACTTGTTCACCCAACCGAGTACAGTGAGATCATATTCTGATTACAGACACTCCTACCATTCCCATCTGTTCAGCTCTATCCCAGCTCTATCCTAGTCTAGTCTCATTAGCACAGCCTGCCTAATACAGAGAGAACATTTGAGTAGGCATACCTACTTAGGCCCTGAACTTGTCTGATTGAAGACTGCTCGAACAGGGCTCAGTTCTGAGTTTTTTACTGGTTATTTGGGTAATTTGTTCAAATCAGTTTGCTTGTTTTCTATTGTTATATATAAAAAAGTGCACTTTATCTGCTTTTACTGTATTTGTGTTTCTTCCTACTTTATTACCTTACTTTGCTTTTGCCTCTTCTTAAAAGTACTCAATTGTGTTTATTCTGCTGCATTTATTACTGCTTGGTAGTAGCCTGATTAAATTGTAACTTATTCTAAGTCTTTTGGTTATTGCTCTTGAGCTTCAGAACAGTTGTTTTACATTAAGAAGGTTTGTAGTCTGCACTCTTGTGGGAGGAGAGGCTAGATTCTACCCTTCTGAGCTGCAAATTTTTGGTTAAAGGCTCAGTGTCTGTTATTCTAAAAGTGTATTAGTTCTGGTTTAAGCACTTGGGCTCCAGGCCAGTTATTTTACATTAAGAATGTTTGTGGTCTGCACTCTTGTGGGAGGAGAGTCTAGATTCTACCCTTCTGAGCTGGGAATTTCTGGTTAAAGGCTTACTTTGCCTGCTCA
This sequence comes from Protopterus annectens, assembly GCF_019279795.1. Classification (NCBI taxonomy): domain Eukaryota; kingdom Metazoa; phylum Chordata; order Ceratodontiformes; family Protopteridae; genus Protopterus; species Protopterus annectens. The sequence continues at coordinate 279,898,833 of NC_056740.1, forward strand.
TTTGAACTGTTTTTCCTGATATTGGTGCACCTTGTCTGCTGTAGCATAGACTAGATTCAGGCCTTCTGAATCTACCTTTGTTTGTATAACTTAACCACTAATCTTGGCAATCTATTTTGGAGAAAGTTCCCCTGCACCCTAGTGGCAGGAGTATGTGGTTAGAACTTGTCAGATTGAAGACTGCTGGAACAGGGATCAGTTTTGAGTTTTTTTACTGGTTAATTGGGTAATTTGTTTAAATCAGTTTGCTTGTTTTCTGTTGTTATATATAAAAATGCATATTATTCATCTACGTTTACTGTAATTATGTTTCTTCCTACTTTATTACCTTGTTTTGCTTGTGCTTCTTAAAAGTACTCAATTGTATTATTCTGCTGCAGTTATTACTGCTTGGTAGTAGCCTGATTAAATTGTAACTGTTATTCTAAGCCTTTTGGTTTAAGCACTTGGGCTTCAAACCAGTTGTTTTACATTAAGAATGTTTGTGGACTACATTGTTGTGGCAGGACAGGCAGCTAACATCCTTCTAAGTTGGGAATTGCTGATTGAAGGCTCAGTGTCTGTTATACTAAAAGCTCATTAGTTCTGGTTTAAGCACTTGGGCTTCAGGCCAGTTATTTTACATTAAGAATGTTTGTAGTCTGCACTATTGTGGGAGGAGAGGCTAGATTCTGCCCTTCTGAGCTGGGAATTTCTGGTTAAAGGCTGATTGTGCCTGCTTATTTGATCTGTTTCTTTTGGAAATGTCTGCACCTTGTTTGCTGTAGCCCAGAAGATAGTAGTTTATTTGCCATTTTGGGCTTATTTCTATCTCTTTCATTTCCCTGCTATAAAAACTGCATTTGAGCGGTTTTGCGCACTGGGCAGTGCCGGTTAGCTAGGGTTAAACTATTCCCGGCTCCACAAAGTCTGCTCTTCAACTTTCACTTGGAACTAGACAGTCTTTCAACTTAAGCACTCAAACAATTCATTTCACAGCCCAGCACTTGCTCAAAATTCATAGCAAGCACTAGTTAACCCTAGCACGAGACCCCCTATACTGTCCAGAAGGACAAGGCTCTCTATTCGTCCCTACCAGCTAATCAGTAAAACAGCTCACTTTACCTATTCAGGCATGTCCAAGGGCAGTTTCAGGTGTACTCTCTAGTCCAACTGGTAAATCTGGGCATTTTGAGGCAATGTTACAACTGCCTCATGTACACAGACAACCCTCCCCTCCTACCAACAAACACTAATATGTGCAAGAGATGCAATTATACAGCCAAACTGGAGGCAAAGCTCTCTCAACCCAAGACTGGAACTGACAGTCAAGAGGAGAAAGAAAATACTTGCAACACACCACCAGTCTCACAAAGACGTACTAAACCAACACCGGCAAATAACACACATAAATACACGAAAAAACATACTCTGAGGCTCTAAATAAAAATCTGCAAAAGCAACAGAGACCTCCTAAGCAGACACCTAAGCAACCTCCACACCCCATCACAAACCATGAAACACATACTTCACATAATCAGTGTGTCACGCAATCACAGCCCTTAAGGCAAAATAACATACCCAACACACTAATAATAGGCGACTCTATAGTCAGGCACACTGATGTCCCACTAACTAGGGTGGACAAGGAGAAGGTTACAGTTAGCTGCCTGTCAGGTGCCAGGATCTGCCACATAACACAAGCACTCAGGTCACTCCAGAACAAGTTCAAATACGACTCTGTCATTGTCCATGTTGGTGTGAATGACCTGAGACGTACCTCCCTGGACTACATGAAAAGAGACATTGAAAAGCTCTCTGATCACGTAGGCCAGGCTGGTATGACCCTGACCCCAAGTAGCATTCTGCCCTCACCAAGAATGATGCCGCAGTTTAAAGAAAAAATTATCAATTTCAACAATTGGCTAAGTTTCTGGTGTCATTCAAAGGGGATCCAGTATCTGTCCACCTGGGATGACATGATCGATAAGCCAAGTTGCTTCACAAGAGATAGCTTGCACCTGTCACCTTTAGGCTTTCAAATACTGGCCAAGGCTTTTGCTGCCTCCATAGTGCTTTTTTTAGGCAAGGCTCAAAAGACAAACCCACCACCGTAAATAGCACAAGTAACCAAAAACTGAGGTTAATGCTACTCAACGCCAGAAGTCTAAACCTGAAAATGCATGCACTCAAGGCACTCCTTAGTATGGAGAACACTGATATCTGTGCAGTAACAGAAACCTGGTTTAAGGCTCCAGAGAGCACCCTAGCACTACCAGGATATAACTCATACCATACTTTTTGGCCACAGAACCCGGACCGAAACACAAAAGGTGGAGGTGTATCCATATTCATCAAGGATACCCACACCTCCAGGTTAGTGGCACAGCACAATGCCTCAGAGATCATCCATGTGCAACTAAGAACGGGCAAAACTGCAATTCAAATTATAGCTTGCTACAGATCACCCACCATGACCCAGGATCCCCATTCTGCATTTCTGGAGATACTGGAAAATATGAAGGTCCTACCAAACACCCTAATATTGGGTGATTACAATTACCCAAACATTAACTGTGAGAACTACTCAAGCACTAACTCCCTTGCCCAACACTTCCTAGACTTTATAAACTTGAATGCCCTGGATCAACTGGTCAACACCCCCACCAGAGGTGACAACATATTGGACCTAGTCATCACCAAAATGGGCGACAGGTGTTCTACACCGGAGGTCAAACCCTCGCTGGTTAGATCAGACCATAGACTAATCACTCTAGATATCCACATTCCACCCCCACCACAATCAAGGTAATCACCTTGAAAACTTTTCAAAAGCAAACTTCACATTACTTAAGACCAAGATGGAAAGGTTCACAGCTCCCATGCTAAAAGACAATGCTGTCCAAGCTGCTGAATCCTTACAATGGCACTCTATGAGCACCTGTAAGAATGCATGGCTCGTGCTATCCCAAGCAAAACCAAGACTTACTCCTCCAAGAAAATGAAACCAGTCTGGTGGACCCCTGCCATAAACAAGCTATACAATAGAAGGAGAAAGTTAGTGCAGAAAAGAGTAAAATCATCCCTGATCAGTATCAGCAAGAAACTATGATACCTCATAAAATCATCCAAGGCTAGCTTCTAAAGAAAAATTGCCAAGGACTCCAAAGATAACCACAAAGCGTTTTTTAGCTATGTCAAGAACCTAAATGGAAACTCTCAGATCTGCTCTGAGGTAGTGCAGAATGGCACAAAATACACTGAACCGACTGATATTGCCAACATTCTGGCAGACAGGTTTAGTGCAAACTTCACCCCCTTCTCACAGCCTAAAGGGCCCATATACATACCAGAAGAATGTAGAGTCCCTGCAGTCACTGACACACAGGTTAAAACAGCCCTATCCAAAGCCAAAAATACAGCTTCAATGGGACCAGATGGTGTCCCAGACTGTGTCTTGCACGAGTTCCAAAATGAACTAACCCCTCACCTAAACACACTGTTCAAACTCAGCCTCTTTACAGGCTAAGTACCCATAGAGTGGCACACAGCAACAGTTATCCCGCTCCACAAAGGTGAAGCCACAATGGACCCCGGGAACTATCGCACTATAAGTCTTACTAGCCTGGTCTGCAAGGCTATGGAGCCCATCATCATGGAATTCATTAACAGAGACACTGGGAACCTTCAAACATTGTACCCTACCCAGTTTGGTTTTGTTAAGGGCAGACCATGCCTTTTAAACCTGGTGGACTTCTTTGAGACAAGGCTTTAGATGAGGGAAAGGAGGTCCACACAGCCTACCTAGTCCTCACAAAGGCTTTTGACACCTTTCACCATTCTGGTATTATAGACAAGCTCACCAGCCTGAACATAAACCCCTATGTCATGAGATGGGTTGCTAATTGGCTCATGGATAGAACCCACACAGTGAGGGTTGCAGGCTCTAGGTCTGACTCTAAACTAGTTTCAAGTGGTGTCCCCCAGGGCTAAGTCCTGGGACCCCTCCTGTTCAGTATATACTTCTCAGATGTACAGGCAAGCACAGGAGGACTATGTCTGACAAATTTCACAGATGACTGCAAACTGGGGGCCATAACTGATTCTCCAGCTGATACAGATATCTTTCAGAAGGGTCTCACTGAGACGGATACCTGGTGTCAAAATCATGGCCTCAAGCTAAATGCCAAAAATTGCATAGTCATCCCCTCTAGAAAAAACAAAGTACCCACAAACTACCACATAGGTGGTAGTCCCCTAAATACAGAAAATGTAATAAGGGATCTGGGAACCCAAGTAGATAGTAATCTCTCCTTTGATAATCATATTGCCAAGGTGGTTAGAAAACCCTTCTATGTGGCCCACCTAATCACAAGAGGGTTCACATCTAGAACAAAAGAGGTTATTGTGCCCCTCTACTCATCACTCATCAGACCCATCATAGAGTACAACACCCCATTTAGGATGTACCTTACAAGACACCTTCAACAGCTGGAAAGACCACAGAAGTACTCACCAAGAGGATTACTGGCCTTAAACATATGCCCTATGCAGCCCGACTGAAGAAACTCCAGCTGTACTCGGTTGCATACCGCCTGCTCATAGGTGATCTCTGCCTTACATACAAGGCCATGTCCAACCCAGAATTGATGGACATGCTCCACCTAAAAAAAAAAAAAACAAATCCCCAAGGGCCACACGCTCTAGGGATCTAAACCTCACCACAATGATAAATAGGACGTGCTGGAGGGATAGATTCCTGTCCCAGAGACTCCCCATGCTTTGGAACAGGATTCCAATCTACATTAGGCAGAGCCCCTCACTAACATTCTTCAAGAGAAACCTTGACGTGTGGATGGGAAACAGAAAATTTATCCCGGGGATCACTGCAGTGCCTCTGCTGGACAGAGGCACAGGGAACTAATGGCTCTGCTGGACCGAGGCACAGGGAACTAATCTAAGGGGGCAGTGAAAGCCAAGGCATTCTGGCTAGACTTATAGATGCCCTTGGGCAGATAGCCTAGTACTTACCTAAGAACCTATAACAGGCAAATATGTAGATGGTGTACTGAATAATTATGGTCCTAAGGTATAGTAAGATAAATCATATTCTGGTTTAAACGTACAGGTACAAGCAAGCTTTACTAAATTATGCCACTGCTTTGTCATTATCAAACGTTTAATCAGTCACAACAAAAATAATGCCATGATATGTTGCTCTCCACAAAAAGTATTAAACTTAACACAAATAGTACTAAAGGACATTCTGGGCAATATAATCCCAATGTCTTTGAATACAAATAATTTGGCTTCACACTTGACCCTTCACTTATATGTTTCACTTAGACAACACCACAAGTAAAGTGTTAGCTCAACTTAAACTTTACTATAAATTACCCCATCTTCTGCACAAGATGCTAGGATTGCTTCAGCAAAGAATTTTTTTCTCCACAAGCTTCAATACTACCTATCCATACTTACACTGCTATCATTATGTACCAAAGAATACAATTTGCTGAAAATAAAAAATTCAGATTCACACTACTATCCAATCCCTGCATCCACCATTTTCAGCATTTTATAAGACTCCAATGGCTTTCTGTAATGACAGGATATCATTACTGTTTATCTTTTCTTCAAAATTCTTAAGCTTGGAAATTGCCCACCTCTAAGATCAAAGCTTCATATCAAGGAACAGTCTTACCACCTAGTATAGAACTTGATTTTATACTAACCCAGTCATGGTTTAAAAGTACAATAGGAGAGGAAGCACTCTTGCATCTTGGCCATACCTCCTGCAGCCCTCTTCCCAAGGAAATCAAAACATTTAATACTATATAGTAATTCAAACAATCATTACACAAGCACTTTATTGATGAATCTAAAGGTAATTGTTTCAGGAATAGTGGCTGTCAAGATACTAGTGCTAGCAACCTCTAGCAAAACATTAGGGTAGTTATCCATTCACCAAAGAAAAGGGGTGTTCTGCTGTGTATATAGTATACATAGATTTGAATATACAGCATCCATTTAATGTTAACTATCTCTTATGTAAGTCTATAAATACGTGTCTTGTTTAAGTTGTGCCATGCTCAGATATTTTCATACACATCATTGCCATTTCTATACGTGGACACATGCTTTTATATCACCTTAGTCTTACTGATCCATGGCCTGTCCTTCTTCTACCCACAATTAAACACCCAACTTCAGAGTGTAACTGTCTATTGCAGATAATCTTGAACAAATGTACAATGGAGCATTAAATGCTCTGTTCAACTGTTGAACAAATGTGTTATATATTATGCAGTGTTAATAGCTCTATGAGCCCAGGTTGAATCTGAAAGAGACAGTAGACCAGCCCACCTATCAGACCATCAAATAGAAAATAATAATAATAATAATAATAATAATAATAATAATAATAATTATTATTATTATTATTATTATATAAGACAACTAATGAATTTTTTTGTAATTGACACCTAAGTGTAAAATCATTATGATATTTTAATTTAAATTTGTTTACCAGGGTAGTGCACTAATCTCAGATTTATTTTACATTTTAATATACCTGTACATATGAATTAGACTATTAAATGTAAAAGTGTTATGGATATATGAACTCAGGGAAAGTAAAATTACTTTATGTAATTTAATACATATGCTGAAAAGTTTCATTTTTGTTTCGGTACATCTAGGTTTACTTTGCAAGTGTTTGAACCCACAGGGCTTTGTATGTATGAACACATTGATTTTTGTTTTTATTTGATCTGAGAGATGGGTTCTACATGAAAGCTGAATAATGTCCCCAGACTGAAATATTGTTAGGTTCCAGTGGTTAGATATCCAATTACAACTGTAATAATGCAGATGAGATTGAATTCTATTGAATAGATGCACTTGTTAAATTTGTCATTATACTCTTTAAACGTTGCAAGCAATTGTTGCATTCTAATCCAAGTATTTGTCAATAACTGTAAGTTTGATATCAGTAAATTGTTTTGATGTTAATGTTAACAAGCATGTACAATAACACAGGTAAATGCAAAAGATATATGACCAATAGTGTTTCATATATATTAAGCTAATGCAAGTATGTGTGAATGACTACAAGGTTAATGTTTTAAGAGGTTTGAATGCTAAGGTTAATAAGTATAATAGAATGCCTGCCACTCTTGTGATCTAGTGGTTAGAGGCATGTTTTGTATTTGTAGTTTTGTCTGGCAGTTATTACATTGAATTAAGGCTCTCAGCTGTTAACTACCTGCTTCCTGTAGTCCATAGTATTTGGTTTGAATTGTTCCGCCTCCATTTGCCTACTATATGACCCTGAGCAAGTCACTTAACCTGAAAGTGCTCATGGGTTAGGGTTGAAAATGTATACTTGTGTTCACAGCACTTGCCTGGTTGACAAATGAATAAAAATAAAAATAAAAAAATAATGTGTAAGTTAGGTGCAAGGATATATAAGCAGCAGTGCCTCATTTTTATTAAGACTTCTGACTGTATTGTTATTTGAATTTTTGAACAACTAAAACACGGTATTTCTTGCATGTTGCCATCCATCCGAAAGTTTGAATAATGCAATTGGGTTGAATGTTGCTAACTATGGTAACATATTAATTTACCACCATACTATCAAAAGGCCAAATTAATCTGTTAGCTATTATGTAAGTAATCATAGACACAGAGTGGACTCTGAATAATAATAAATAATGAATAATAAGGACTGAATGCTAGAATTAATGCCCCTTCCCCCATTCAGGGATAGAAATGGAATTACAATCGCATTTAGGTGTTGACATTAGTGTCAGAAAAATTAATATAATTATGGGTTAAAATTAATGTATCACAGACTGTCTGATTTTTTTTTTTTTTTTTTTTTTTTTTTTTTTTTTTTTTTTTATGACTAGAGGATGTCTCCTTGGGCCCCTTGGTATTATACTGTAAAAGTAGTAATTACTGGGGGATAATTTACATGGGAATGGGGAAACTTTTAGAGGTCAGAGAAGTTGGTTGTTTTCTACTGTCCCCCATGATATTGCATTTTAAAGAAACCATCAGTGTTCTTTATGACTATGAGATGAAGGCTAATAATTTGTATTTTACTGCTAAATGTATGTAAGCGTACTGTTAAAGTTAACTCAATATGTCTAAAGAGTATAGTATGAATTGATGAAATATTTAAAGCAGGATGGCTGAATTTCATCCAGGAGAGTCACTGCCTAACTATATTCCTGTATTAATTGTAACAGAGATGAGAAAGGAACTTAATAGTGCAAATGATTATAGGATGAGAATGTAAAGATGTGTCTTGAAGTCAGCTAGCTCTACAGCTTTTGAATTTTTAAGATTATTGTGTGAGGGTGCAAATCCACATATATAAAGAAGTGCAACTATCTTTGGTGTTCTTAAAAGGGGAATGTAATTAATAAGCCTAAAATGGTTTGATAATTTGAACTTCTGTCAGATATTCTGATGGCCAGGGAAGTCTGCTCTTTCTGCAACTGCAGCTATGATGGTTATGACCGAGAGCAAAAGTGGATGACTTGTTCTGTGATGTGTCTGAATGATTTCAATTGTGATAGCGTCTTGGCTCACTGTTGCATATATATCTACAGGAAGGCCTCACTGAGACCAATGACTGGTGTCGAAACCATGGCCTTAAGCTTAATGCCAAAAAATGTGTCATCATCCCATTTGGTAAAAACTCAGTTCCCACTAATTACCACATTGATGGAAGCCCACTGAACACTGAAGTCATTATAAGAGATCTGGGTTTGCAGGTTGACAGCAACCTCTCCTTCAACACCATATTACCACTTTGGTCAGAAAGTCCTTCTATGTGGCACATCTCATTACCCAGGGTTTTGCATCCAGGAAGAAAGGGGTCATCATCTCTCTCTCTCTACTCTTCCCTCATTAGACCAATCATTGAGTATAATGACCCATTCGGCATGTATCTCACTAGATACCTGCAACAGCTGGAGAGGCCACAGAAGTACCTCACAAAGAGGATCCTAGGCATTAAACACATGACTCACATGGACAGACTCAAACGACTCCAGCTATTCTCTGTCTCATATCGCCTACTTAGAGGTGATCTTTGCTTGACTTACAAAGCCATGTCTGATGCAGCTCTGTTAGAAATGCTACATCTAAAGAAATCCCAGTCCCTCCGCACCACATGCTCCAGAGACGACAACCTCATTACCACAATTAACAGAACATGCTGGAGGGACAGGTTCCTCACCCAGAGACTGCCCATGCTCTGGAATAGACTTCCAATACATGTCAAGCAGAACACCTTGCTGTCCCTCTTCAAGAGAAATCTTGATGAGTGGATAGGCAATAGAAAGTTCACCCTGAGGATCACTCCAGTGGCTCTACTTGATAGAGGCACTGGGAACTAACGTCAGGCAGCATGATGCCAGAGCACTTCTATGGGCTAGGCTTGTAACAGCTCCAGGGCCATTAGCCTAGTACACACCTACGAACCTAAGTACTAATGGAAGTTTTCAGAAGTAATAGTGAAATACAGGAAGTGAAGTAGGTTAATGCTACAGATCACATGGGCATATATTTTTAAGGCCATTTTGAGACAGTGAGAATGATTTTAAGACATAATTCTATCAGTTTGGTAAGATTTGACAAGGTAGAACTGAAAGGGTCAAGGTGTGAATTTGTTAAGCATTTATTTTATTTTATTTTATTTTAATTAGAGCATTGATTTTGATGGAGAATTTTTAGGCTCAGGGTGGGGTACAATGCAAACAAAATATTTTTACAGACAGTAACAAGAGAAGTGTACAAACATTCAGGCTGGATATGCATTTGGACAAAAATTATCTTACAACAGGCTATAGCAAAAAGTTTTCAAATATTCAGTTTTGATATGAAATTGAGTAGGCTACAACAAAACACCTGCAAACAATCAGTTTGGATGGAATGTAACATATTCACTGTTATCATGCAAATATGCACACAGCATATCAGGAAACAGTAGAGAGGAACGGTGGGAGTTTGTGGCATGTTGCTATGCATATCACAAGATGCATAGAGAATGCATGTGGAAAGGGGGGGATAAGACGAGATGAAAAGGAATGATGGGATCACAGGAGCAATATGTATGTGTGGGGGGGGATAGTAGGAAAGGAAGAAAATAGAAAGAGGAAAAATGCTATAAGAAGGTGTGAAAAAATAACATTTGACTGAGTGACGAGATTAATTCAGTGTTTAATTGTCAGAGCTGGAAAAGGGATGCAAATAGATGTGGAAGGGTTGGGTCATATTAGTATTTAGAAAACATTTTGCAAGATGTTTTTTTCAACTTAAATTTATTAATACAGGAATCTGAAGATAGGGTACAAGTTTATTTTTTGATGTGTGAAGATAGGAATTCTCAGTTTCTGAGAGCCATGACAGAAAAGTTAATGTTGGCAATGTGGAGTCTTGTTCTGTGTGTAATATGGAAGGGAAAAGAAGATGAGCTTGACCTAAGGTTATGATTAATGAGGGATGAGACAGTCTTCATGCATAGTAAGGGAGGGTGTCCTGGTTGAGAAACAAACAGACCAAGAAATATTTTAGCTCTCTGAGTGATTGGAAGCCATTTGACTTTTCTCAGTACCTGACAATAATGTTCTCTTTGCGGGACTAGTGTGATGAATCACAATATAATATTGCATGTTATTTGTAAGGATAAGAGGTTATTTTTAAAGGCTGAGGCAGTTAAGGATAGTCCATATCTTAGGTCAGTGTGAAGAACTCCTTTACTCAATGCTGACCTGCTGTAGCAGAAAGAAAGTGTGAGATTTTCTCTTACCCAGAATAACATAAAATATACTTTGAATTTAGTAACCTCAACATGGTGCTTCAAGTTATCATCTAATCAGATACCACGATATCTGGCACATTTTGTAGTTTTCATGAGTATTTAACTGTTCTAGAGAACATTCCATTATATGGAGAATGAGATTGATTTTTGCTGGATTCTGAAATTTTTTAGAAGTAATTTATTATCTGTTCAGTTAAATAGGAGGAGAGTTGCTGCAGATTTTGTTCTCATTGTGATTTAATAGTTGTATGTGATGGGATGGGATAGATCTGATGGCTACAGTGTCATCTGCATATACGGTGATGCATATATAATAGGTTGGCTGGCAGTGTGTTTATAAACAGACAGAAGAGAATACGAGAGCAAGATGATAAATCCCTGAAGGACACCATTATTTAGGGGATAGAGGATGACCTAGTGAACCTAATATGTACTATAATGTTCTGCTGAAGGGGAAGTCTTTAAACCAGGTATGGGCTTTGCTGACTATTCTGTCATTAATTAGTGCATTTATACACAAATGGTA